>NW_013669018.1:3998-15644 GCF_000517525.1 Limulus polyphemus
CGTAATATGGACAAGGCCTTAAAAAGGCAATGCGAAATTTTACTTATGGACGCAATGTAAGTAAATGTAAGTACAATGTAAATAAATGTAGCATTGTGTAAATAGAGAAAAGTATCACCGGAAAAAAAATCTATGCGGATTAAATAAAACTTCAGCAGCAACCTGAACACAACATCATTAGCGCGGACCTCGTGGAGACATCTTGCGGTGGTGTGAACTCGACCAAACTACAATACCAAGATGCAGAAGTTTTAACCACTAAAATGTACCAAAAATCATCTTAGAAAGAAAACAAATTATACACGAAATCTCAAACATCTGATACAGCAATAAAAATACTAAAAGTACAAGACCAAAAATCAACTTTTTGTTTGGGGGCGGGGGTCCAAGATATACCACGCCAGAGCACCAATACGAATTCAAAGAGTGTCAGAAAAATTAAACGTGTATGCTACACGGTGATAGCATTGAAAGGGTTAAAAATATTCCGAGATCAAATACCCCCCCCACCCCCCGCGCCACTACAAACACGGTCCTTCTCTCTCAGGCCCGGCATGGCCAGGTAGTTAGGGCGCTCGACTCGCAATCTGAGGGTCGCGGGTTCGAATTCTCGTCACATCATACATGCTCGCCCTTTCAGCCGTGAGGGCGTTATAAGTGATTGTCCAACCCACTATTCGTTGGTAAAAGAGTAGCCCAAGAGTTGGCGGTGGGTGGTGATGACCAGCTGCCTTCCCTCTAGTCTTACACTGCTAAATTAGGGACGGCTAGCGCAGATAGCTCTTGTGTAGCTTTGCGCGAAACTCAAAAAACAAAAACAAACAAACAATCTCTCTCTCTCTCACACACACTTAAAGTAAATAATTAGAGACTTAGGTGAGCGTATAGATCATTAACCATGATAAAGATTGATATTCGTTTATCACAAGCTTACCGTAAGTAGTAAAAATCTGCTTTATCGAACACTGTTTTTACCATCGAAAAGTTGTATTGCTGCCTATATTAAATACTGTATTCATAATATAAGGGTTAGGTCAGATACTGCCTTCTCTGGTTTATCCTGGTTTCTTGCTCTTTCCGCCAGTGATATTAGTAATGGATGTAGGGATCGGCCGAGAAAAACATGGCTGCCGCATTCAATCTATCATTCTATGATGCTTACAAATAACTGCTAATTTTGAGTTATAGCTATATTTGAGCTCCTAATTGACGTTTTTGAGTGTTTCACAGCCTGTGAGGCTCCAGATATCATTGAAAATTGTTGCTAAAGTAGAGAACGGGGAACTAGTTCCGCTAGTCAAAAAAAAAAAACTATGTGAAGATTTCGCAATGGCTTTAGTACGACAGAAAAACATTTTAAGAGTATTCGAGAACAGGCTATCAATATGCACGGTAATGTTTAGAATAAGTTAAAAAAATCATAATTCTAGCGTAAATGATGTTATCAATACCTCTTGAAGTTAGCTTTCTTTCAGAAATCTGGTCCTTTAGAAAGCTTAAGTACAGGGTGAAACATGAATTACCAGCTAATTACCAGCTATCAATATGCACGGTAATGTTTAAACATGAATTACCAGCTAATAATAGATGAACATTAGGTGACTGTAATATATAGAATACTCAATGCTTTATACACTATATATATATATTTATATACAATCGTTGGCTTTAGGGAACAAACCCTTATATTTTGTAAGAAGTGAAAGAGTAACAAAATCAATACTCATAATATTAAATTTTATTACACACACACACACACACACACACACTCATAGAATACACTAACTTTCAGTCGGGGGGGGTAACACATCACAAAATAAGTAATAAAAATATTTTGTAAATGTAAAATGATTTAGGAATTCAGTGTCAAAAGGAATGTGAACATGAACATAGGGATGATACGTTTTGATATGTTCTTTTCTAACTGTAGGTTCCTCAACTTTAAGTCCCAAGAAATCAAGAGCATTGGTGATTAATAGTCTATTGTAGCCAATTATATGTTATAATATCCATATCTGAAGTCATTCTACAATTGCAATGAAGAAACTGACAGAACGGATATTATGTTAACAATATATATTACCATTAAATTATAGAAATAAATGTTCACTTATCAACTTACTTCGATGTACTTGTTTAAAAGAAAAGAGGGGAAATGTGCAATAAAAACGTTTTTGCAAAATTTAAGTATGATGTAGGGATGACAATGCCAACTAGTACAGAAACAAGGTAGAGATGAATACACAAAACCTTACAAAAATCACTATAAAAATCGCCAAATCTTTCCAAGAATAACTTTAACCTACAATTAAGTGTTGAATTCCTGTCATTTGCATGAATTCAGGTTTGAATAAAAGCATTTAAACTGAACGGTCTTATAGTGATTAATAACCACACAAGCTTGTAAGATTGACTCAATACTTACTGGCTACTTATGTAGCGAGTTTTGTATGGTTTTGTGTATTCATCCCTAACTTGTTTCTGCGGTTTTTTGGCATAGCCAACCCTACATCATAGTCAAATTTGGCTATTTTGTTTTATTACTTGTATTGAAGCTAGCGTCGCCGATTATCGAAAATCACAAATAATGCTTGGAGATATATTGACCTGTTGTATAAAAATGTATTGTCTGGTTTATGAAGGATGAAAACTGGCTGAGAAAAATTGAAGGATGTTAGGTAATAAATCTATTTACATTTATATGGATTAGAATAGCTTGGTTGCTGGATTTAAAACATTTATTGCCGATCGGAAACCTTTTAAACTCTTTCCTTTATTATGCAAATTAATATCTATCATATTAGTGTTTCTTTGCTAATACTTTCTTATCCAGGTGTTGGAAATTCCTCAGGATAATATAACAATTTTCATACGTTTATGCTGGACGCAAGTTGGCTCTATGGTAGAGGTTTGGACTTCGGAGGCTGGCAAACCGAGTTCGAATTCGCGCTTTGAGCTGTAGGTGCGTTATAGGAGTGATAGTCAACCCTTTAGTGTGGGTGGTAGGATGGTACTGACTCTGATGAGTAGTAGATAACAGTGGATTTCGGAGGCTGTCAAACCGAGTTCGAACGTGCTTTGAGCGGTAGGTGCGTTATAGGAGTGGCAGTCAACCCTTTAGTGTGGGTGGTAGGATGGTACTGACTCTGATGATTAGTAGATAACAGTAACAACATTGCCGTCATTACATATATGTTTACATTCCCTTATCTGAGATAAAGTTACTAAAGGTCAGAGAGCAGTATCATATATTTGATTTTAATTAGCTTGAAGACAAGTTATCTGATTTTGATCCAGCTTTTCCTAACATATTCCTAGTTTATTCGTATCGTGCCTGAATCTGGATTTTAGATGAGCTTATCGACTCTTCTCGTGTTTATTAAGCATGTGATTTGTCATTCAAATAGGGTAAGGATATACATCGTCTTTGAAACCTTGCAAGTCACTCTCTAAACCAGCTTCGAGTACACGCTAGGTGTCTGTAACTTCACGGAGAGCGACGTGGTACTTTTGTCTGTGTCCAGTAGATGGAGTGAAAGTGGCGTGTAACGTAAAAACACTACAAGACTGTTGTTAATCCAGTTTTAGCGTAATGTTTACACTGCGGACCTGTTAAACGTTTTACTTACTGTACTTCGTGTTTTTATTTCTCTCGTGTTCGATATTTAATTTATATTTATGCGTCTTGAAGATACACTCAATTGTAGATGCAATTAGTTTCAGATATTGGTGCTGAGCTACATAAGAGCTACCTGCGCTAGCCGTCCATAAATTTGAATTTATAGACAAGAGAGAAAGGTGGTAATAAACAGCGCTCACCGCCAACTCTTCGGTTACTCTACTCGAATAGTGGGATTTGACTGTCATTATTATAATTCAATCACGGCCCCAAAATGCGGACGTTTTTGAGATTCGGGATGCGAGTAATGGCCTCCGCCTGACACGTTAATTAATTTCTAGGCCTCGTCACGCATATATATAATTAGGATAGTACATTATCAACAATTACATCCGGGTCCGTGATGGAACGGTTAATCACCCAGTTCTAGCCAGTCATTGGGTTGTACTTGTGACATTCTAATACATAAAAACGCACGAAAATTTAACGAAAGACAGTCAGTAGTTCTTGACCAGCTATCTTTACTCAACAAACCAGTGAATCAGCTCATTAGATTAGACTTGACTTAGAGTGGGGGTGAAAATATCGTCAGTATTTTTTTGTTCTCCAACATGTTTGTATTAAACGTAATGATTCACAAACAACCTGAGCGAATTACTATTAATTAGCTTTTGTAAAAGATTGTGAATGGAACCAACTCACCAAATTGTTATATATATATATGTTAATGATAATAATAATATGTTAGAATTTGTCAAACTGTTATATCCTGGTATATATATATATATACATATATGTCAACGTTTTAGGAATATTTTCAAGATTGCAAGTGTTCACTAAATGTTAATTTAATTCACGACTCTAAGGGTGGAGGTTTCGTTAAAGCGAACAACGGGTGTCAATTGTTGGCGTGTAATAATGGTTTGTAAATTTGAGCTTCTAGGGTTAATTATATATTTATTTGTATAGTTCACTATTTCTGTTTATTGTTGCTTGTTATTGAGCACAATGGGTTATCTGTGCCCTGCCCACCACGGGTATCGAAACCCGGTTTCCACCGGTATAAGTCCGCAGACATGCCAATGGGGGGTGGGGGGGCATTTCTATTTGGTCATTACTGTTATTATGTAACGTTATTCATCCTACTATGGTTTATATTATCTTCTCCGTTTCTGTAAATCGTGGTCACGCGGTTTGATGGGTTCCCGTGTGATGTAATATCAGCACGTGGTAGTCTTTCGACAAGAAAGTTCCATAACCGGCCATCGCGGGTGATGATATTTTTCAGTAAATCAATTCCAAATTTCGTGGCTTGCCCCACCTTGATAGATGAGAGAAAAGTGTAATTAACGTTGCAATGGTATTATTGATGAAGTTTTAAAGACTATTACCCATCAATATCGTGACTGTCGGCAGTCTCGTCGTCATGAGTTATTTTACTACCACAACTGTAACAGTTGGGAACTCACTCCAGCAAGCGCAATTTAGACAAGAGGCAGGGTCACTGGTGGGTCCTCACTACAGGCGCTAGGAAGTACGAAGATCAGGGAAGCATTGATGCTTATTTTAAGAGCAATTATTGCTTCCTCAACGACCCTTTCATGAAGATGAGTGCCGCAACTCCAGTAATAAAATTAGCACATGTATTTCATGCAGAGGTTAGTAGTTAACGCGGTGACAACTTAATAAGAGTATAAACGTATTTTCAGACGCGTCAGATTGCGCACGAGATTCTTGGGAGATAAAACTAATTTCTTTTGTTGGTTTCCAACAACTGAGGTCTTTTAATTCATTTCTAACACTCGTAGAACTAGTAGGGGGTCATGTTTTACCCATTATGTACACGGTTACGTGCTTGTGAATGAGACTACGAGTTCCTGAAATTTAGTCAAATCGGATAAAGTGATTTGGTCATTCGGAGCCCAGTCTCGTTTCGGAAAACAAAAAGTTTAAGATCAAGGTCACAGTAATAAAACAACAACAACAACGAAAAACAGAGTTATCGAAACCTGGATTTTAGGTTATAAGTCCGTAAACTTACCACAGTCCCGCCGGATGACTTTCTCAAACGACAGGTGGATGATCACGTAAAATTTTATTTCTAAGCGGCGGGAGGGGGGAAAGTGAGTTAGAACAGATGTGATAGGTTATTTACATAGTTTATTTTATTGTCCCATTCTTGTTTCATACTTAAGTGTTTCGTAATTGATATTTTTCCATTTTTCTGAGAACCGGTTATTGTGCGTTTCCACATAAGTTTGCGCTAGCCGTCCCTAATTTAGCAGTGAAGGACAAAAGGGAAGGCAGCTAGTCGTCACCACCCACCGCCAACTCTTGGGCTACTCTTTTTACCAACGAATAGTGGGATTGACCGTCACATTATAACACTCCCACAGTTGAAAGTGCGATCATGTTTGGTGGGGCGGGGATTCGAACCCGCGACCCGCAGATTGCGAGTCGAGCGCCCCCTAACCACCGGGCCATGCCTGGTCTTTCACATAAGACGGTTGAGCATACTAATTTTTAATCAGTTTATTGATTATAATTAAATTATGACGACGAGTTTTTTTTTCTGCTTTAAAACATGTATTTAAAAATACAAATGTGCTGGGCTAATATATAATATATTTCTTGTTCATCAATCATTCATCACGAATTGCATTTAGATACTTTAACATTTCAACTAAGTCCAATAAATCCTTGAACGTAGAGTGTTGCGTTAGCTAATTAAATTCTATCACGCTATAAAAAAGTAATAATAATAAGAATTATGAAATAATGGACACGAATCATGCAATCACAAAACGTATCGTTAAATATAAGTTGGACCTATATTACCACATGTTTTTTTTTGTATCATTTTATATTTATATTATATTATATGATTAAATATTTGTATTTAAGTTAGGTCGTAAAATACAAGTCTTTAAGTCACGTGATATTACGATCTGTCGAAAAGTATGGACGAATCGCCAAAGAAACTTTGTTTAAATCTTCTCTGAACATGTTAACAGTCTGTAATACAATGATCGATTTATTCATTATATGTATCTGTGTATGTGAAGAGATAATATTGGCTAAGTTTATCTAAGAATGTTGGTATTTTCATCTAGAATCTCGTGGGTCGCGGGTTAGAATCTCTGTCACAGGGGGTGTTATAATGTGACGGCTAATCCCACTATTCGTCACCTGGTCATCACCACCTACCAGCCAACTCTTGGGCTACTCTTTTGCCAACGAATAGTGGGATTGACAGTCACTTTATAACGCCCCCACGGCTGAAAGGGTGAGCATGTTTGGTGTGACGGGATTCGAACCCGCTACCCGTAGACTGCGAGTTGAACACCCTAGCCACCTGGCCATGCTGGGCCTAGGAGTTTAAGACGTTATGGGATTTTATATAGAGTGTATAGGAAATAAATGTAAATAAATAAGCATTTTGTATATTTCTAATTATGTTGCTTTCTGGATTTTTTTTTTCACGATAATTACACAAGCTTTCTCGGCTTGTGGTCTGCAGTCGCCTTTCATCTTTTAATTACACAGGCCTGCGAATTTAAACTTCATAAAACTTGTTTCGGTTTTAATAACGGATTTTCCATAATTCAGTTACGTAGATTTCGAAAATAATATTTATTTTTGTTTCTATCACGTAAGGAATTTTTACAAATCGGGAAGAAAAAAAGAACTCTTATTTTGATCAAATTATTATTTCGTTTACCACAATGAAGATTTTTTCATTATTATGTTTCTTAACAAAAATTAGGGATTCACAGGTACCCGGACAGATATTCGGCACCCGCCGGATATTGGGCTACCCGGTAATACTCAGCTTCGGCCGAGTGTCAAAGTTAGGCATCTAAGCCCTAATCTCTGTGGTAACTAATGCGGTACTGAAAGTTACAGTCAATAATTGATTTAGTTATAAAAAAAAAACGTGTTCCGAGCAAGAAAAACTGACCTCCCGCTGAAAGTCGGGGATTCAGAGAACAATAGGGGTTAATAACAGACATGCCTTGAGAAGTGGATTTCTGGGAAGGGTGATGGTTTTGCGAACAATAGGGGTTAATAACAGACAAGCCCAGAACAATAGGGGTTAATAACAGACATGCCCAGAACAATAGGGGTTAATAACAGACATGCCCAGAACAATAGGGGTTAATAACAGACATGCCCAGAACAATAGGGGTTAGGATTTGAGAAGCTGGAGCTAGACATTGAAAGTTGAAAGTAAAAGTTGAATGATCTGTTGTTGTTATTCGGTTAAATGTAATAAACGTTTCAAGGGGAGAACCCGGTACCGGTTGACATTCGGCCTCGGCCGAAGCTTAGTGACCGGGTACCCGGTTCAGGTATTCCGACAAATTTTACTACCACTGCATCCCTAACAAAATTACAAACAAACTGAAGAAAAGGGAAGAACACTGATGTCAAACGAATATGCATCGTCATTCAACCAGATTTTTTTTTGTCTGTTTTAGTCTCAAAAACTTTTTCTTGGTCTTTCTTTTACGGATATCATTCATGAATTACTGTAGAATATGTAAACATTTCAAGACAATAAAACCATCGCAGGCCTATGTTATTTATTAATCACAGTTTTATACATTTTGTTATTGAGTTCAATCATAATTTATTTGTATTTGGAAAAAGTTTTCAATTTAAGTGACATCGTCGAATATTGCTGAAAATCAATCAATATAAGTGACATCGTCGAATATTGCTGAAAATCAATCAATAGGTGCTAATCAGCTTCAGATCGATTAACCAAAGCATTGTTGCATGTTATAGACGCATGCTGTTAGATACCTGACAAGTTCGCAGGTGGTTAGTGCGCTCGACTCGCAATCTGAGGGTCGCGGGTTCGAATCCCCGTCCCACCAAACATTCTCGCCCTTTCAGCCCGTGGGGGTGTTATAACGTGACAGTAGTCCCACTATTCATTGATAAAAGAGTATCTCAAGAATTGGCAGTGGATGGTGATGACTAGCTATCTTCCCTCTAGTCTTACACTGCTAAATTAGGGACGGCTAGCGCAGATAGCCCTCGTGTAGCTTTGCGAGAAATTCAAAACAAACAAACACATACACACCTGCCGTTAATATACGCCGATACTTTCATAAAACATTGGATACAAATAAGGTTTAATAATTATCCAGATACAGAGGGAGCTAGCTGATCAAATTAAACGACTTCAGATGGCTGAAATTATTAAAAGATGGCGGAATTCTATTTTTATATTTTATCATATAACTTAAACGAACTTCCACAATAATATTGCCTCACATGATAACGAGATATAAACAAAGAAATATAGCATGATTATTCCACCCTAAATATTCAAGAGATCAAAAGCCCGCTTTTGATGAAAGAAGTCGTAGAGCCAGTAATTCAGACCGGTTCCTTCTGCCCGAGCCTGTTCTGTGCTGTAGTATCATTAGGTTTAGCAAAACTTTAGCTCGGAGTTTTGATTCTATTAGTGGACTAGAAACTTTTTCTGGTATATAAAAAATTACTTGGTTTTATTTATGCACGAAATACTGCAGGTCGTTGACACTGTGTACCTTATATAGAACCCACATGATAGTTCTCCAGGTTTAATCATTGAGTGGTTGAATTTTTTTGAATGTGTCTGTTCAGAAGTAGCCTATCTTATTTGCTTCTTTTAAAAAACCAGAAAAAAATTATAAACGAAACTTATTTAAACTTTTCCAATGACAAAGTCTGCCTTTATGAGGAGCTGCTACGCCTCGAAACATATACCTCCCATTCTATCTAAACTACAGCAGGCTGAGATTCAAGATGGCAGCCAGTACGTTGGCTCGAAGTTTGTATTAAATAACTTTCACATATTTAACTATACGGTATGTCCTCGAGGTGTTTGGATTTCAGCGTTTTGTCGCCCTTTAGAACTTGATCACTTCTACTGATTAGAATTAGAGCTATTTATTTGAGTTCGCTCAATTGTATCGCTAAACTTTACTATATCTCATCAAATATTCTTTGACCACCTGACTTTTAGTACTTGGCCGTATCTCTGAAAGATTCTTGCTGTGATAACCAAAAAGAAAATTATTCATGGTTGGATGTAAAATAGTAAAAGCTATAAAACGATTAAGAATAAATGAACTTATTTGGAAAATAAATAGCTTTTCTTTCTCTCTCTCTCTATGTATAAGTAAAAGATGTTCCCCAGCACGTATTTATTCTATCCACGAACATACCTCTCCCCACCTCTGTATGGAACTTACCTCTGAACATACCTCTCCCCACCTGTATGGAACTTAATTCTGAACATGCTTCTCCCCACTGCTGTATGGAACTTACCTCTGAACATACCTCTCCCCACTGCTATATGGAACTTACCTCTGAACATACCTCTCCCCACTACTGTATGGAACTTAATTCTGAACATACCTCTCCCCACTGCTGTATGGAACTTACCTCTGAACATACCTCTCCCCACTGCTATATGGAACTTACCTCTGAATATACCTCTCCCCACCTCTGTATGGAACTTACCTCTGAACATACCTCTCCCCACCTCTGTATGGCACTTACCTCTAAACATATTTCTTTATGTATTTTACATATGTAAATACCTCCCTCTTTAAAAGACACATATTTCCCGTTTGAACCCTTGTTTCATTTATACTTTTTGGCTTAATTGAAATATCTATTCGTGGAATGTACGTATGAAAATGTATTACTCACTCCTTTACTGTAACGTTAAGGTTAACATTGTCAGAGTTAGCGTGATATGTGTTAGAGTCCAGTGTTCACTCTCGTACTCGTTTCAAAGCGCTGGTTTTCCTTGAGATTTCAATTATTCTGAGCTTGACATATATATATACACGAAAGATAAGTGTTTTGTGGACAGGAACAGTACTACTATTTTAAATTTTTACTTCTTCGCACATCCACGTTTTTCCTTTTACTTATTTCTGTAAAGCCATTTATCACCCAACAAATCTTTCTAGCATGCGTGTACAATCTGACAAAAGCATTACATAAAAAAAGACAAAGTCTCATAGAGTATTATCATTTCGCGGATCACGATAACCTGTCTCTTCCTGAAGTGATATATAGAAAACGTAACTCGTCCTTTATACTGGAGTTTACAATAAACTTATGTTGTTTTTCTTGTTATCGTACGACTACTCCATGAATGTACGGACACAATGTAAAGTATACTGTTATTAAACACGATTTTTCTCGTCCACTGCAACCGTGACCAAATGTTATACTCGACTACCAAGGATATCATGTCAGCGTAACAACACAAGGATAACTGAAAAGGGATTGGTCAAAATGTCAGATTTTCAAACATAAATCATTTACTGTACTGCGAATCTAAACCTTAGTTACAGTAAACAAAGGTTCTGTAAAAAATAAAAAGACTTCCCTTCAACAAACTGCACGTGTAAAACTTCTGAAATATATCTAAATATCATAACTGAAGAATGCTTGTAGTTTTATTTGAGAAATTTTGCCCGGACCTATTCGAAGGCTACTTGCGCTAGCCCCGTGTCTAATTTTGGAGTGATTGACTTGAGGGAAGGCAGCTAGTCAACTCCGCCAGTTCTTGGGCTACTCTTTACTAACGAATAATGGGATTGAAGTGATATTATAACGTCCCCGTGGTTGACACGGTGAGCATATTCGGTAACAGTGTTCTACTAGGTTCGGTAATAGTGTACTAATAGGTTCGGTAACAGTGTACTACTAGGTTCGGTAACAGTGTACTACTAGGTTTGGTAACAGTGTACTAATAAGTTCGGTAATAGTGTACTACTAGGTTTGGTAATAGTCAGTCTTGCGGTTCACTAGTCATAAACTGATACACACACACACATGCGTCTGTCAAGTAATGCTTCAGTTATTATGCAGATCTATAGTCCTGTTTTAAAACAACTTGTTGTGGGTCTTATTATTTGCTACAGAAGTAGTTTTGATCTAATTGAATCTTACGGATTTATTCTAAACAATTCAACCTAAGCCTGTTCTTTTTTTTTTTTTTTTTTTTT
>NW_013669018.1:15654-16015 GCF_000517525.1 Limulus polyphemus
ACATACCTCTCCCCACTGCTATATGGAACTTACCTCTGAACATACCTCTCCCCACTGCTATATGGAACTTACCTCTGAACATACCTCTCCCCACTGCTATATGGAACTCACCTCTGAACATACCTCTCCCCACTGCTATATGGAACTTACCTCTGAACATACCTCTCCCAACCTCTGTATGGAACTCACCTCTGAACATACCTCTCCCCACCTCTGTATGGAACTTACCTCTGAACATACCTCTCCCCACCTCTATGGAACTTACCTCTGAACATACCTCTCCCCACTGCTATATGGAACTTACCTCTGAACATACCTCTCCCCACTGCTACATGGAACTTACCTCTGAACATACCTCTCC
>NW_013669018.1:16931-19243 GCF_000517525.1 Limulus polyphemus
ATATATATATATATATATAAATTATTTCATGTACTTTTTTGTGTATTTTGGATTAAAAGAATTTAAGAGAATCGTGGTTTTTTTGCTAACAAAGTTTCTAGAACGAAATTGAAAGCCTATTGTTTCGACAGTCATATTCGTACCTATATAATAATCTTTTTGCATATACTGGCGTGCCATTTTACTTGACCTATATCTTGCAGTTTCTAATACAAAAGAAGAATTCTTCACAAAACAAAGGAAACATTTATCTTTTCATCGTGATAAATAAAATGTCATTTCGTTTCTGTCGAACACGAAGAAAAAAACAGCATCCTTGACCTCATTATCTGACAGTGTGCATAATGTAGGCTTAAGAAGTAGTTGCAAAATGATACAACTCCACCTTTAGCGGTCAAAAAACTAAGATATATATATATATAATTAAAAGAAAACGTGAGTGAATGCAAAGGAGAATATGTTATAATATGTCGACCACACTACGTTTATCAAATCTAGTGCCGATGAGGCCTTTCGTTAATACTAGGGCTCATCAAGCCGACTGGGATACGATAAATATACTAGTGGTCTTGGCACTATGTATATCATAAATTTTCACAGCTGTTAGGGTTACATTTCTGATTAAATTTCTTTGTACTTTTAAGCATATTATTTTATTCTCTCTTGATAAATGATATATTTTACACGACATCAAGTTTACTGTTCATTGTCATTTAAAAGTCACAAGGTCAGGTAGGATCAGTTTTCTTAATTTAAATCTTTTCTTCCATTTGTTTGCGTACATTATAATATATCTTAATATTTTTAAATGGCACTATCAGAAACGACAAAAAGGGCAGTTTTCAAGAAAGAGTCGAACCAAGAATTTAAAATGGTTTTTTGCTATTCGTGTATGTTTGCCACAAACATTGGCAAAGGATTCGAACTGGTCTTACATGTGGTAGTTTATAATCAATTTTTCTAAAGTGAAATAACTTTTGAGACTGTACAGAACCAAAGGTTCGATGTCTAGACACTTCAAGCAAGTTGTCTGTTGTTCTGGAAAAGTGATTGAACAGTTTCTATGAAATTTATTGAGGAACTCGCGTTGACATCCGAATGATCGAGGTTACATGAATAACCAATCAGAAAAGAACGATTCGAGTTTGGCACCAATTTCAATTCTACTGTCTTATTAGTGCCAAGAATGAAGAGTCAAATGAGTGATGGAGATAGTAACAAAATACGGTAACTGACTCCGTAGGAGTGCTATAATGTAACGCTTAACCCCACTATTTGTTGATAAAGAGTAGCTCAAGAGTTGGCGGTGGGTGTTGACTCGTTGCCTTTCCTCTAGTCTATCACTTCAATATTAGGGACGGCTAGCCCAGTTAACACGAAATCCAACAAACAAACGATCATGCTTGATTGCCATCTATTGATGTAAGTACTAACTAAAATATTTTATTTGTATGAGCGAAACCTGGGATAATATGAAAATCTGATCATATATACACATATTGATATAAAACTTTCGTGTCTTATGTTCCGTTCAGCTAAAAGTGACAGCGTGGAGAATACAACTCTAAAATTCTAGTTTGGTTGTGTCATAAAAGGTTAAAAGCTAAAAAATAATGGATATATATATATATATAAGCCACCAGTGGCACAGCTGTACGTCTGCGGACTTACAACGCTAGAAACCGGGTTTCGATACCCATGGTGGGCAGAGCACAGATATCCCTCGTGTAGGTTTGTGCATTATTAAAAACAAACAAATAAAATGTATAAAAAATTCATTTTCTGGTCGTTTAGATTATTAAATTTATATGTATGTTTGTTTTAAACACTACACAGTGGGATATTTACGTCGCGTCCATCGCCGGGCTCGAACTTCGAATCTTTGTTGAATCATCGGCTGGGCTTGTTATTAAATAATGAATATAATCACAGGAATATTTCTTTATATATCGTATATAAATTTCGGAAAGTAAAAAACAAACAAATTTCCGATTTTTTTTTAAACTTTTTTTTCGGTATGTTTTATAGAAACGTTTCTAGCCTAGTTAACAAATCACTAAGAAAAACTCTTTATTATTAAACATTTATTATTTTCTACTAACTCGCCTTAAGGTACTAATGAAATCACCCCTGGAATGTCCAGTGTTTCCTTTACAACCCATCCATTACCAATTAACACACACACGTGTCATATATAACGACATGTTTTCAGCTAGTAAGGTTTAATATAGAAATTAACTCACGCTTAGATGGTTTAGTCTTCTGGTTATAACGAAGTCTGAATTATATATATATATATATATAGTATAGTT
>NW_013669018.1:20018-22290 GCF_000517525.1 Limulus polyphemus
ACGGCTAGCGCAGATAACCCTCGTGTAGCTTTGCGCGAAATTCAAAACATACCAAACCTGTTGTCAACACACGACGACCAGTTTACGCAAGGCATTATTATTATGTCGTAGTCGTCGTCTTCTAGCAACCGTGAGATACTGAATGTTAACACAGTCGTTCGTCGACCACAATCAACTCGTGTTCAGTTTATTGTATGGGGGAGTAAGGTGTTATATGTGCAATGAAAAGTTTCTTCTTGATGTTAACAAATATGTCTACTGAGTTTCGGGGGAATGATGAAGTTACCAGAAATATTCAACCGGAAAATGGAATAGTTTGTTTTTGAAGTTAAGCACAAAGCTACACAATGGGCTATCTGTGCTCTGCCCATCAAGGGTATCGAAACCCGGTTTCTAGCGTTGTAAGTCCGCAGACATAGCGCTGTGCCACTGGGGTGAGGGGCTGAAAATTAAATAATAATAATGATAAATAAATACTTTCTCCAAGAGAAGAGTCTAGAATCACTTTAACCGCATATTATTTTATTGGTTTTTACATATTTCATTGCTAAACATTCCTAAGAATTGTAGAGAGTTCTAATCTTGGGCGGTAGTGGAATTTATAGACCGGTTTATAAAGTAGAGATACCGATGAAACATGGTTATGGTCTATATGTATAGAAATCAAGGTAGCGCTCCAATTAGAAAATATTTATGTTGCCTATAACGTGTTTATTTTTCCTAGAATTCTTCATATTTTGATAACTTAAAACAATGACCAGTACATGAATTATAAGTAAAACTTAGCCTTTATTGCGTTAAATGTAAAATTACAGGTATCGATTCTAAATATTTTTCACTTTTCACCTTGAAGGTATGACATTCTCTCTTTCTCACCTGTGGAGTCTAAGCCTAAACTCCATTTTTATGTGTTGAACAGAAGGATTTTTTTTTGTATCTTGTGGAAAATATATTCATCTTCTATAAAGTAAACCCGTGCAAAGATTATTCATAAGCTCCATTTAATCAATCAAATTGAATATGATATAGTATTATTTTTACTCGTCATTATTTCGGGTTGCTTATCTCAGATTTATAATGATAATCTCAGACTAATAATGATTTTACAACACTGACAGCGTACCATTAGACAGTTGGTATCTCTGAATGGAAACTCCAGAATCTAGTACTCATTGTTTTGTTTTTGGTAGTAGATAATTTTCACCTGTCATATTGGTAAATACCAAGTTGAAATTTCTCTTCAAGTGGTGGTGGTTAAGTAGTAAAACCGAACTTGTCATGATTTACATGGTTTAAACTCTGTTTCGAATTGGTCAGCAATAAATAGAAATGATTGAAAAGGAAGGTCGCGATTTAGTGTGCTCGGACTGTGATTATTCGCGTCCGATTGCCACAAAAACGCGTTCCGCAATGCTGATATTCAAATTCCAGTATGCGAGCAGAAAACAGAAGCCCGAGGGTTAACTAGCTGCCTTTCCTCTATCCTAGAAGTTTATATTTAAGGATGGTTATATGCAGGTAGCCCTTGTGTTGATTTGAGGGAAAATTAAGGGAAGCTCGAAATCAAGTGACCGTAATGGAAACGTTTGTACGGTGCATAGAAACTATAGAATCGTTCGGTTTAACTCTTTTAAACAAATGCTCAGGTGGCTGAAGCTTGCCCCCCAGTGGCACAGCGGTATTTCTGCGGACTTACAACGCTAGAATCCGGGTTTCGAATCCCGTGGTGGGCAGAGCACAGATAGCCCATTGTGTAGCTTTGTGCTTAATTACAAAACAAGTAAACAAAACAAGGCTGAAGCTTAATATTATTTTAAATTAAATCATCGACAATGTCTCACTAGGTTCTCAACATAGGCAGGCCTGGAGGGTCAGAAGAAATTAATTATCGAAACTGCCAGACACAAAATCTTCCACATAACAAATTCCACAGCTGGTGAGGAAGTTGACAAACATTCGTCTCAAAAATCTCTGTTCATTAAACCACCCTTATACATTGACCTTGTATATCGGATTATCGTTATTTGTCAAGTTTTCACCGCCGGCAAAAGTCTAATGTTAATCGGCTTGCAGTGTGGCCCTGATCCATTTAGTGTAGGTCTATACGTCACTAAGTGGACGCACTTGTTGAATAATTAATTTAGATAAACAAGTAAAAATATTTGGATTTGGAGCAGCGGTGCCTTCCATCTCAACGTGTACGAAACATGCTACAATATGCTCTCTTAACGTTAAAGTAAAGACTTATACTATATATATATATATATATATA
>NW_013669018.1:23232-34003 GCF_000517525.1 Limulus polyphemus
GGCTGAAAGGGCGAGCATGTTTGGTGGGACGGGGATTCGAACCCGCGACTCTCAGATTGCGAATCGAGCGCCCTAACCACCTGGCCATGCCGGGCCTTAAATCGCTTTTAAATTAAGCTCAGAAACAATATTTGCTAATTAAAAGAGAATATGTAAATTAATTATGACTAATGATCGTAAAAAGATGAAAAAAATAATAATTATTAAAATAACATACTGCACACTATCGTGCCAAAAGTATTTGGACACGCAGATACAGAGGGGAGTGGCTTAATGATCACTGTCCTAGTATGTTGTAGTACCGCCCATGGCCTCAATAATGAGAGGAATGTCTTATTAATTAGATCTGACATGTCTGTCTGTGTAGTTGCTCTAATTTTCGTTTGAAAACTTCGTCAACTGATTTCGAATGATAGACTACGGTGAAATTGCTAGAGTTAATTCCTTCAGGAAGTCTAGGAGATATTTTACAGGATTATAACCTGGGCACAGGACACGCCATTCTGAGATATTGGTATTCTTGCGCTAGAACAAGTTATGCTTTTCAGTACGGAGAACTATACTGCTGTAAAACTGTATTAGTCCGAAAAAAAAATAAAGGTCCGTCAAGGCCGCTAGGTGTTCTTAAAGATCTTTTGTTGTTCTTACTCCCACGTTCAATGTTCTGCTTCATCGGGATTTAGGTCCTTGTTTGGACCTGGGAGGGTCAGGTGCAATCTAGACCTCTTCCTCCTACATCGTGGGTGTAATTTCTCCCTCAGAATATGTGTTGTTTTTGATTTTTTGAATATTTTGATTTCTTAACTTTTTTGGTACACTGTCAAATGTTGAACGTGACATAACAGAAGGTATTACTTTCATGAATGTTTACTGTATGAATTTAATTCCCCTATCAGGGTCATGCCCATTTATGTTCAAACGTTCACCATTTACACCGGGATATACTTGCTAATTTCTAGTCCATATATTCCAATGCCATTCATAATGAGGCTTATTCTGTACGTATTTACATAAATACCCTTTTAATACACTATATTATAAACTACATAATAGCAATAGGTTTAATGCGCAAAATCCAGCTCATATTTTAAAATTCCCACTACAATCTCTCGTAATTTGCAGGCCTGGCATGGCCTGGTGGTTAGGGCTTTCGAATCGTAATCTACGGTTCACGAGTTCGAATCCCCGTCACCAAACATGCTCGCCCTTTCAGGTGTGTCGGCGTTACAGTATTGCGGTCAATTTCACTGTACGTTGGTAAAAGAATAGCCCAAGAGTTGGCGGTGGGTGGTGTTGATTAACTGCCTTCCCTCTAGTTTATCACTGCCATATAGATAACCCTCGAGTAGCTTTGCGCGAAATTCAAAACAAGCTAATCAAACTCGTAGTTTGCACAACACTGTTCGATTGATTTATGGAAACTGAGCGAAACGGCCCTCATCACCCATCACGCAAAATATTTTTTGGATAATTTTTTCCAAAGCACTTATGATCATGGAAAACGATGGGTGGCTATTAAAGTAATTGTGAATTTATTGAAATATTTTTTTTTACCACAATTATTACAAGCGAAAGTTAGTTATACACCTGGCTGACCTCAAAGTCGTGTACTATCAAAGTACAATTGAGTAGTTTCATGCATATTAAATCACACGTGACCAAGTGTCTGCTGACTCTCCACTATTTCAGTAATATCACACGTGACCAAGTGTCTGCTGACTCTCCACTATTCCAGTAATATCACACGTGACCAAGTGTCTGCTGACTCTCCACTATTCCAGTAATATCACACGTGACCAAGTGTCTGCTGACTCTCCACTATTCCAGTAATATCACACGTGACCAAGTGTCTGCTGACTCTCCA
The DNA here is from genome assembly GCF_000517525.1 of Limulus polyphemus. NCBI lineage: Eukaryota > Metazoa > Arthropoda > Merostomata > Xiphosura > Limulidae > Limulus > Limulus polyphemus. The sequence goes on from NW_013669018.1 coordinate 25,097, forward strand.
GTAATATGTAATCTCTCCATTTCACATAATTCAACTTTCAGATGTTTGTCTATATTTATATTCAGCGAGTGTCTTTGCAGAGCGTGTTAGTCATGTCACGTATTGTACATAATTTTAGAAACTTACAAAGCCTTTATATAACATTTACTTTTTTTTTTATATTCAGTAGGCCAACAGAGGAAAACATTTAATAGTATTACATTTATCACCATCCATGGCCAGGTGGTTAGGGCGCTCGACTCGCAGTCAGAGGGTCGCGGGTTCGAATCCTCGTCACACCAAACACGCTCGCTCTTTCAGTCGTGGGGGGCGTTATAAAGTGACGGTCAATCCCACTATTCGTTGGTAAAAGAGTAGACCAAGAGTTGACGGTGGGTGGTGATGACTAGCTGCCTTCCCTCTAGTCTTACACTGCTAAATTAGGGATGTCTAGCGCAGATAGCCCTCGTGTAGCTTTGCGCGAAATTCAAAAACAAACAAACAAACTTATCACCCTCTACGTGGTAACGCACCTATTCTCCTAGACAGATTTCAATTCTAAAACAGATATTTTACATATTCATTGAAACTACCTAAATTAATTTTTAAATATCTTGCCAGTTTTAGGCATTTTCATGATAATTATGTAAAATTATGTAAAAATATCTCAGCGGAACACTATGTTATTTCTCAGTTATCTTTGTATTAATTCTATCTTTTAATATACAGAGGAAATGACCCATAATGTTAGAATCTAGTGCTTTGCCCACCACGGGTATCGAAATCCGGTTTCTACCGTTGTAAGTCCTGCTTGGATTATAGGTAAAGTGTAAGATACGAAAGAGTATTTTATATCGTCCCTCAGTTAGTCGGATTTAAGTTAACGACTAAAGTTCGGAGTTTGACTTCCCCCATGGACAGAGCGTATATAGCCAATTGTATAGCTTTGTGATTAGCAACAAAAAACAAAAATTTTCGACTGCACAAAATCAGTAAGCAAAGAAACTAAATAATGCATGCTCCTAATTGTGCACTTGTGCAACTACATAGTTTATAAGGTCTCACTTGTGCTACTGCATAGTTTATAAGGCCTCACTTGTGCAACTACATAGTTTATAAGGCCTCACTTGTGCTACTACATATTTTATAAGGCCTCACTTGTGCAACTACATAGTTTATAAGGCCTCACTTAGCAACAACTTACCACAGCAGTATGTACTGTTATTTTGGATGGCTAAAATCCAGTTTCTGAACTAAACAGTGCTGAAAAGTCTAGTACCATCATTATCGATCTGTCTTCATCACTGACACAAGGAGAAAACATGTCCTGTGGATTTTACTGTAAGCTTATAAACGACTCATTGCTTTAGTTCTGATTCTCCATACGTAGACAACTGTGTTCTGTCTTTCCGCTGACAGTTTAGTCATTTATATTGTCTTCGTACCAATTGTTAACTTGTAGCCGGTGTTCATCTTAATTGAATAATACATGAGTGAAACCAGGTACCTTTCCTAAATAAGCTAGTGGTTAGCGTGTCGGGCTGCGTACGAAAAAAGATATGATGCTATGTAATGCGCTGAGCTGTGGGCACTTTATAAAACTGACAGTCAATCCATATATTTTGTTGAAAAATCTGCACATAGTCCTTAAGGCGGCGTGTGCCATTCGCTGGCTGCCCTCCCTCTGGTTAGTGGTTTAAAATTAGGGACGGCTATACGTGATCTCTAGTGGCCTCTGACCTAACAGTTTAGCTCACATGCGCATAAGGTATTGTTTGTTTCTCGTTAAGCACAAAGCTGCACAGTGAGCTATCTGTGCTGTGCCCACTATAGGTATCGAAACGCGATTTTTTGTGTGATAAGTCCACAGACTTACCGCTGCGCATAAGGTGCCATATAGGTTGAATTTCAAGTCTTTACCTAACTAAACACATGACGATCCATCCTCAACTGTTCGCCTACAGAAGAAAACCACACCCATTGTTAAGTAATAATACTTAGGGTAAACGTCGCATATTAACCTGTATTATACGAGTTCCACTTCTATCTAGCTGAATATACGTGGTATATATATATATAAAGCTACTAATTTCTAAAAGCCTACTTTTTCACCTGAACTTTATATAACGCGACAGAAATTGTGTTCTTCAGTTCTACTAATTGACGCACGAGGACAACTCGGCCCTAACTTCTAGAATTATCTGCGTAGTGTCATAAATAATAAATAATTAAAGGAAGTATCCTGTTATTTAAAACGTAAAACTTGTTAACTGTTAGATATACAGAGTATAATACTTATGGTTACAACGTTTCACCAAAATTAACCTGGCATCATAAGGTACAACTACCTGATGATGCCAGGTTCACCTGATGAAACGTTGTAACATATGAATATTATACTCTGTGTATCCGATAATGTTCTTGTACACAAAGAGCTATCTGTGCTCTGCCCACCACGGGCATCGAAACCCGGTTTCTAGCAGTATAAGTCCGCAAACATACCACTGTACCACTGTGGGGAGAGGGGGGCGTCATTTCCGACAATAAACAAGTTTTAAAGTAGCATTTACATTCGATTTCTTGTACAACGTTATAAGTACATCACCCCCTCGCTTAGCTGTTTTATGGATCAAAGTATCAAGCGAAATATCGTGTTGATTTTGTTTAAAGACGAAAAAAAAATGTAAAAAGTAAACTGGAGTAAGAACAGATCTTTTTATAGCGATTGCATTGTTCACCATCTACTCTAAATAGCTTACTTATGTATTTCTAATGAAAAAAAAAAAGAGATATAATATCCATTTGCTCGCGAAAAATTTAAAGCGCCATCTAGTGTTCCTTAATTGTCTTCCTAAAAATATCGAAAAAACAAGGTTAAACTTTAACATTTTAAGTGGAAATTCTTATTTTACCGTTTTACTTTATCAATATAAAGCTGCTCAAACCACTGATTATTTTCTTACCCCTTACTGTAGTATCGAGAAGACAACGCCCTCGTACCAGTTTCTCAAATTTTATTTTCGTACCATTCACTTGTGAGCAAGAATAATTCTAGCTAGGTGTTTTTAACCTCCAGCGTAACGCCCAAAGAAGTGAGGCGTGGAAAGCGGATTTTACATTAATAATTGATAGGCATTTTAAGTGATTCTAAATGAATAAAGCAAGGCATAGAATTGTTTAAAAGTATTATACCTTCTTCCGAATATGTTTATATCATGTACGCCTAAATGTTTGATAGATAAAGTACATATTCACGGGACTGTTTGTTTTTGAATTTCGCGCAAAGCTACACGAGGGCTATCTGCGCTAGCCGTCCCTAATTTAGCAGTGTAAGTTTTGTTTTTTTTGTTTGTTTTTTTAATTATGCACAAAGCTACACAAGGGCTATCTGTGCTCTGCCCACCACGGGTATCGAAACCCGGTTTCTAGCAGTGTAAGACTAGAGGGAAGGCAGCTAGTCATCACCACCCACCGCCAACTCTTGGGTTACTCTTTTACCAATGAATAGTTGGATTGACCGTCACATTATAACGCCTCCACGGCTGAAAGGGCGAGCATGTTTGGTGTGACGGGGATTCATATTGCGAGTTGAGCGCCCTAACCACCTGGCCATGCTCACAGGACTGAAGAAAGTTTTGAAATAAATTACAGACTGATAGCATTGAAGAGAAACTTTATATAACTATAGATAATATTAATTGCCTCTAAAATCTTATGCGGATATTTTATAAATATGAGCGATAAGTTAACGGATTTATAACGCTGAAATACGAGGTTCGATTCCTCGTGGTGGACGGAGCGCAGGTAGCTATTGTGTGGCTTTGTACTAAAACAAAACAAAACCGACATATCTGTTTGTTCATTTCAGAACTTTCTCGTAAAGTTACACAAAGGGCTATCTGCGCATAATCGTACCCAATCTGGAACTGCTAGACTAGAATTCGACAGCCACCCTTATAACACACCTCGGGCTCCAACGTGCGGAGCGCGTTTTTATGGAAACGTGTTGCGAATCACGAAACTACGGATCCACAATCTTTTTAAGATACTAAAAAAAATGTCGGCTACATATTTTATAAGCATACACCTAACCACAGATTGAGCTTCACGTACGTGCGTGTAGATTCTATTTACTGAATTGTTAATACAATATTAACGCCAAAACAAATAGCTTGTTTGTTTGTTTTAAAGCAAAGTCGCATTAGGATATTTGCTCGAACCTCGAGGCTTAGCACATTGTAAAAACCTTAGACATACCACCTTTCCCCCCCCCCTCAGAAAACGTTTAGTGTAACTTATTAATCTTATGTTATGAATAAATGATCAGTCAAAAAAAAAATCAAAGACTGCGTCTTGTAAATTGATTGCGATCAAGCATATACGTACTTAGCTGTAGAACGTTACTGGTAATATAACGTCATTCAATACAAACGTATTATAAAGTGCGCTGTTCTGCGTTGAGAATTAAAGCCTTTATTATAACATTAGAAATATTTAGGGAGTTTTTTTTGTGGCACAGCGGTATGTCTACGGACTTACAACGCTAGAATCCGGGTTTCGATACCCGTGTATTAGAAAATAAGGTTAATATTTGTCATCAAAGCGATACTGCATATCCAGATATCAGAGAAATACAGTCAATTGTTTACAATCAATTAAAAATTCCGCGTGGGGACCAACGGACAAGAACATTGTCAGAAATTTAGGAATGCAGAATGTTATTTTAACAAAATCATTCAGTAAGCGATTGTAACGCCACCTGTAAAACACGACAGGCATTTTTTTCTACAACAACTAACATTCTCTGAATGTGTATAAAAATATAATGACACCAAATAAACACGTCCATAGTTAGCAATGGGAAAATAGACACCCTGCATTTTATGCTTTTAAGTTATCAGAAATACTATACAATTTTGTTTGTAGTTAAGCACAAAGTTACACAATGGGCTATCTATGCTCTGCCCACCATGGGTATCGAAACCCGGATTCTAGCGTCATAAGTCCGCAGACATACCGCTGTGTCACTGGGGGGGCAGGGGCATACGACTTGGTAATAGTTGTTTTAAGCTGGGGAGGGGGCGGTGAAAAACATAGGTGATATAACATAGTTATTAAAAATTAGCGTATGTAAAAAATTAAACGGTCAGGCGCTTCTGTCGTCAGGAATTAGAACCCGTTCCCATGAGCCCCCATTCACTGTCAATTTACATCGACCTCATGAATTTCAATTCTTACTGTTATTATATTTAGTGGGGGAAAAAAATCAAACTTACTCTGTTATTATGTAGCCCATGCACAACGCCTGATTGAGCGAGGACGCATGCCCAGCCCAGTGTTTACCACGTGGTTTCTATGTTGAAGTGTATTTTTTTTTTGTGACTCTTAACTCAGGTAAAAACCGTGTATCTTGTTAAACAGAATTTCATTTTCTGTTGATATTAAAGGGGTATAAGAGTGGTATAAGCAGGGTTACGTATTTCCTGCATGCTGCATGAAACTTGAAAGGCTAAACAACAGTTATCTACGCGCACATGTAATATTAATACTTCGGGGAACGTCCTGATTTCTGTGGAACATCCTAGTTCTGGGTATTATCTACGTTCAGCCAAGGTCAGTTCTTGCTAGCGATGAGTGAGGCGGGTTTTTCTCATCTCCACTCTAACTTTTCGATTGCGGACTGCAACCAACTAAACTTTCACATGCAACGCATCTAGTAACTTGAACACATTTGTGCAGGATTTTACACTAGGAATACTTGAAAATGAAAAGATAGTTACTAAGTGCTGATTCCAGTGATCCCTTACCGAGCCCCCATTCTCGAGCATCTATAGAGTAGGCGTAAGTATGTATTATATATTTGTATTTTAAGTTGTGTTATCTTATCTTATAAAAAACACTTTTGTTTACCTGTGGCTGTGACATTCCTACCAGTAAAAATACAAACAAAAAGCGATCATTTAATTGATTAAATTTTACCTATAATCAATCAAACAAGTAGCTTAGATTGGAAAAAGGAAAAATTAAAACACTAACCGCTATGTTTTATCTTGGAATGTATCTGTAAATGTTTTCAACAATTCTGTTGTCAGTGTAGGAAAATATAAACATGGTAACAGTCGATCACCAAGATTATGATTAATTAAATAATGTAGTCAAAAGATCGTCATTTGGTGTGAATAACATGTTAACAGTCGATCACCAAGATTATGATTAATTAAATAATGCCTTTTGACTACATTATTTAATTAATCATAATCTTGGTGATCGACTGTTACCATGTTATTGACACCAATTGACGATCTTTTGACTACATTATTTAATTAATCATAATCTTGGTGATCGACTGTTACCATGTTATTGACACCAATTGACGATCTTTTGACTAACGCCAATTGGTGTGAATAACATGGTAACAGTCGATCACCAAGATTATGATTAATTAAGTATTGTAGTCAATAGATCGTCAATTGGTGTGAATAACATGGTAACAGTCGATCACCAAGATTATGATTAATTAAGTAATGTAGTCAAAAGATCTTCAATTGGTGTCAGTAACATGGTATAACATTTAAGCGTAGTTAGTGAATAAACATAATTTTCAGGGTTTTTCCAACGGTAATAAGGGTTCAAAAATCTTACGTTACGTTTCTCTTGGGATTATTGATAGGATAATACCTGGTTAACTATTCATTAAATTCAAATTACTTTTGTTAAAAACCCAACATGGTTGAATACGTTTCGGTATAAAGTTTTCTTGAAATACAGCGGTTTTGGAGAACGTGTTTGTCGAGATTGGTGGCAAGTTAATTATACGAGTCAGTTCGTGGATAAATTGTGTACTATTACGCCTAAGATGAATGGTAAGCATGATGATTCGACGTTTTATTTCTTTATATCTTGGCTAATCCGTTATAAATAAGTTAACCCATAAAATGTTCGAAATTATCACCGTTTATATCTACATAAAGCTGATATGTTTTAAAGCTGGCTCGAGTTTGAGAACATGGCAGGGTTTGGCATGAAGGTTACTGAGATCAGACACACACGAAAAATAAGCACCGTTTACTTATAAAGTGGATTCACTATTATATATATATATAATAAAACGATTTTATTGCTAAAAGAAGGGACGGTCTTCGAGCGAAAACGTCCAAGCTTTAGGGGTTGTTCCGGGCATGGACACATAAAGTTTGGGTAGGATATGTCTGGAACCGGACATAGATAAAAGTCGTTCGTAATAGTGACACGCGAAGGAAGTCCGGCAGACCCTCCCGTGGTCCCAGAAAACTTCAGTAGATATTCTCATCACAAATTTCCTGTTTGAATTCAACAGCTCTTTTTAGAAATGCAGTCAAATTTAGAAAGGACAGAACGTGTTTACAGAAACTGTTCATTTTCAGTTTAGTTTTGAATGGAGAAAAGCAAGATAATGCACTGGTGTAAAAATAGCGGGTATTTTGTTACAAAGGCCTTTACTCACTTACTTTTAATTGTTCGTTCTACTAATTCAGACCTAATATTGAAAACAATGTTGTTGTTGTTGTCATTTATTCCGTTAACATAAGTTGAGATAATTTGAAACTAAGTGTAATCCCTTCGTTTAATAAAACTGTTTAAAAATAATGGCCCAAATTATGCTCAAACTAAGTGTAATTCCTTCGTTTAATAAAACTGTTTAAAAATAATGGCCAAGCATAATTTGAAACTAAGTGTAATCCCTTCGTTTAATAAAACTGTTTAAAAATAATGGCCAAGCATAATTTGAAACTAAGTGTAATCCCTTCGTTTAATAAAACTGTTTGAAAATAATGGCCGAGCATAATTTGAAACTAAGTGTAATTCCTTCGTTTAATAAAACTGTTTGAAAATAATGGCCAAGCATAATTTGAAACTAAGTGTAATCCCTTCGTTTAATAAAACTGTTTAAAAATAATGGCTGAGCATAATTTGAAACTAAGTGTAATCCCTTCGTTTAATAAAACTGCTTAAAAATAATGGCTGAGCATAATGTGAAACTAAGTGTAATCCCTTCGTTTAATAAAACTGTTTAAAAATAATGGCTGAGCATAATTTGAAACTAAGTTTAAACAAATAAACTTGATCTCTATTTCTTTTTGCAGTTCTAAAAATCAGTACAATTTATTTTGATGTGAGGCATAATGATAAGAAAAGCTTATATTTTTCTAATTTATATGGGTGTCCGGAAACTTTCCTATTTTTTCCCATAACTGAGTAAGTAAATTTCAATATAAAAATATGGGTTGTTAAAGGCCTAATTTAAATTAACTTTAATCGTTTAATTTCAATAAAGGGAATTCCCTGTTTGACGACAACAAATAATCTAGTGGCTAGTGAATAGATTTCACTAATGACCCCAACCGGTTAGAAATTAATGACGTTTTGTTATACTTAATTAAAACACGTTCTAGATTCGTATAAGCTATTTGTTTTTGTTTTAATATATTAATTAATAATTACCCCTGTATCGCCATTATAGTCATTCTTAGAGTGCTATAATTGTAAATTGATTTTAGAACGTTCTATTTTACTCGTGTTTTTAGTAATGTAATGTAACATAAGTCCAGTAATAAGTTACACTATCTTATTCATGGTTTTAGTAATGTAATGTAACATAAGTCCAGTAACAAGTTACATTATCTTATTCATGGTTTTAGTAATGTAATGTAACATAAGTCCAGTAATAAGTTACACTATCTTATTCATGGTTTTAGTAATGTAATGTAACATAAGTCCAGTAACAAGTTACATTATCTTATTCATGGTTTTAGTAATGTAATGTAACATAAGTCCAGTAATAACTTATACTATCTTATTCATGGTTTTAGTAATGTAATGTAACATAAGTCCAGTAACAAGTTACATTATCTTATTCATGGTTTTAGTAATGTAATGTAACATAAGTCC
>NW_013669018.1:34587-38989 GCF_000517525.1 Limulus polyphemus
ATCATATTATAGGGAAGGTAGATAGCTAGTCAACAGCACTCATATCATATTATAGGGAAGACAGCTAGTCAACAGCACCCACTACCGATTTTGGGCTACTCTAATCGAATAATGGGATCTTACTGTCATTCTTCGAACTCACCCACAGCCATAAAGTGGAAAGCACAACCTTGTAGCAACAGTATACGAACCATAGGTCTTCAGATTCGCAGTCCGGCACGCTTACCAATAGGCCACGTCCGGCCCACTAAATAGTGAATGCTACTCCAGTGACATAGTTTAATATTTTAGTAATGAAATTTATATGAGAAGCGACATAATAATTTGAAGAAACCAACCGAGAAAGTGTAACACCGGAAGCGAGCCATTGTACTGAGTTGATAACAGCTGACATGTTTCAGGTTCTTTTTTCATCGTGCTTACGAAAGTGTAGTGCACACCTGTCACGTGCTGACATCTCGTGTAGCGGACCGAACTGCCCGTGCCACTTGATCCAACGAGCATGCTTTCTACGTGAGAGAGCTTTGAACTAGTCACGATACGTTGTTATAAGTCAGGTATCCCATTAATCTGTACACTGGTGAAATATTACCTGATAGGTGTTTTAGGATTTGGAGGTTCTCGCACGAAATATTGAGTAGAGCTTGTCAAAAACTTCTTTTTTCTTTTTTTCAAACCTTTCAAACGCGAGGCTGTCTTTTCGTTCTAAATCATCAGATGTTCAAATTTTGAAACGTTTGGTTTTGTACACCAAGGACAAACTACTGTTTGGTACATTTAAATATCTGGCCCAATCCTAATTTGAGGTCATTCTGGTTTATTTTTGTTTTTCCTCTTCGCGGTTGCAGTATTATCGTCGGAAGACTTAAACACACACACACAGCCAAAAGCACTCCTGCTGTGCGTCGTTAATTGTCGCTGATAGCGTGTTCTAGTCCAAGCTTGTTAACAGTTGAATTACTAATTCTTGTTGATTTCAACGGTTAATTACCAATTACGACTTTAACTTTGTTTTTTCCTCGTCGTTTCCTCGTTGTGGTCATTAGCCGAATTCACGAGGTAGAAGTGCTACAAGCCCACATCGACATCGTTGTGTCAAAGGTCAGTTTAAGTAGATGTGTGGTACTATTCATAAAGTGTAACTTTTAAATTTAAGTTTTGAAATAATCGGAATGACGCATTTTTTTCGTAGACCAAAACGATGTGTTCTTTTGAGCGTCTCTGCAATATGAAAAATGCTGTTTGTTAATTCATTTATTAGAATAAAGATAATTTGGTGCGATTCTGTTTGTGAGGTTTAGCTGTTATAATAAGTACTACAATCTTATGTGTTGCTTGTTTGCAAGGTTTAGCTGCGCGAATTTTTCTGTTTGTCAGCGAACTCCTCCCACAGTTATGGAGCTAGCAGGACGGACTTGGGGTGTACCTGAGCCGCCTGATTCATATGGCGTAGCCGCCGTACCTAGGGGATAGGAGCCGCCTTATTCACATGGCGTAGCCGCCGTACCTAGGGGATAGGAGCCGCCTTATTCACATGGCGTAGCCGCCGTACCTAGTGGATAGGAGGTTACTAAGGAAGGCTAAAAGGCGCTCAAAGGGCCAACCAAGTATGATGAAGTTCTAAGTGAAGGTTTTCAGGGCCGCTGAACCCCGAATTTAGTATTGGATGTTGTATTCCTGTTCTCCCTCCCCCTCTGGGGTAGATATAGAAGTAATTGTGGATAGTGGAGAAATTTGATCGGTACAATGGGGCCTCTGCGAACCATGATGGGTCACTGGGGCCTCTGTGAACAATGGTGGGTCGTTGGGGCCTCCGCGAACCATGATGGGTCACTGGGGCCTCTGTGAACAATGGTGGGTCGTTGGGGCCTCTGTGAACAATGATGGGTCATTAGGGCCTCTTTGAACAATGATGGGTCATTGCGGCCTTTGTGGACTATGATGGGTCCTGTGAACCCCGCAAGCTAGAATAAACATATAATTTTTTATGCGTTATTTGTGAACACTCCAATCCTACTCGTTGTTTGTAAGGTTTCTATTATATCATAGTAAACACTCCAATCCTACTCGTTGTTTGTAAGGTTTCTATTATATCATAGTAAACACTCCAATCCTACTGATATAATAAAAATCTTACAAACAACGATAGTACACACTCCAATCCTACTCGTTGTTTGTAAGATTTTATTATATCATAGTAAACACTCCAATCCTACTCGTTGTTTGTAAGGTTTCTATTATATCATAGTAAATAGTAAATACAAACCGGGTTTCGATACCCGTGGTGGGCAGAACACTGATAGCCCATTGTGTAGCTTTGTGCTTAACTCCAAACAACAACAACATTTGTGTAAAAATTAAACTACAAGAACCAAATCGCTTTTATTTTGTTAATCTAGGCTATGATGGTTGTGGCAACACGTGCTTAATTTTACTGAAATGAAAAATGCTCCCTTTCTATTGAAGCTATCCACTTCCTTGTCATGCCTTACCGTTCTAATGTATACACTTTCCTGCCATGGTATAACACACCTTTACACATCTATTACGGAAATAACAGTCTACTTCTTTAATGCTGAATTAATTCAATTGTTTCTAACATTATTTCACAAACTGACATTTGTTCACAAAACAATGTTTTTCTTCTATGAACTACTTTCCCTAGAGATCAATGTACTTGATGTGGGGCATAAAACATTATATACGTTTGTTCTGTACTTGTACTGTTCAGATAATTTTAAAACTCTCCTTTTAAAAAAGGAGATGTCCTCCCTCCAGCGGTAAGTCTGCGGGCTTACCACGATAAAAATCGTGTTTCGATACCTGTAATGAGTTTTATGCGTTTGTTCTTTACTTGTGCTGTTCAGATAATTTTAAATTATCTTTTAAGAGATGCCCCCTCCCCCTCCAGTCGTGTTTCGATACTTCTGGAGGGCAGAGCACAGATAGTGCAATGTGTCGCTTTGCGCTTAACAAAAACCAACTAAAGCACTCACTTTATATATGTTCAAATGAGATTAGTTATTATATAAATATAGAGAGAGAGAATTTCCAATTCGATAACAAGGAACCCACTTTGAGACTAATAATCCTTGGAGACGGCTTAAATGGGTAAAAGAAAATTAATACAAGTTTAACATAACATCAAATGTACCTGATGATGACAAAACCTTGTTGAAACGTTGTACATTTTCTGTTATGTTAAACTTATATAAAAGTTTTCTTCATTACCCATTCCGCCCGGCATGGCCAGGTGGTTAAGGCACTCGACTCGCAATCTGAGGGTCGCGGGTTCGAATCCCCATCCCACCAAACATGCTCGCCCTTTCAGCCTTGGGGGCGTTATAATGTGACAGTCAATCCCACTATTCGTTGGTAAAAGAGTAGCGGTGAGTGGTGATGACTAGCTGCCTTCCCTCTAGTCTTACAATGCTAAATTAAGAACGGCTAGCGCAGATAGCCCTCGTGCAGCTTTGCGCGAAATTCAAAACAAACAAACAATCATTACCCATTCCAGCCGTCTCCAACCATTATTAGAACCGTCCCTAATTTAGCAATGAAAAAAGGCAGCTAGTCATCACCCCTCACCGCTACTCTTTTTCCAACGAATAGTGGGAGCGACCATCACATTATAGCGCCCCCACGGCTGAAAGGGCGAGCATGTTCACATCAGTTCACTAAGGAACGTACTTGTTCCTTCGACTGTTCCATCAACAGGATGGAATAGTTTATAATAACCAGAAGGTGTATAAACGAATATTCGATGAAGCTATGTGTAATAACTCAGTTTTAGATAATTAAGGTAGCCTTTATAACACAATAAACTCTTAAACATATGCGTAAATGGTGTTGCAATTTAAAAGGTATGTCTCAATTAAGTAATTTGATAATGAGTATGGTTATGCAGGCTTTAAAGTTTCAGGTCGAAGTAAGATCTAACATCAGCATTTTTCTCGCAAACTGGTTTACATTTTCATTAGCGAAACGTTGAACACAAATAAATGGAATACGTAACTTGGAACGGTTGTTACACTGTAAATGAGAACCATAATAAAACAGAATTACACTGGGTAACACTGTGTAACATTAAGACGAAAACGAACTGGAGATAGCCCTAAGAACCCAGGAGTTAAAGTAAAAGAGAATATCTTATGATATGTTCTGTCATAATGTTCACCACATTAAATCTGCTATATCCATTGCCGATGAGGCCTTTCGGCTAATACCATCAGACCGGCCGGAACATGGTATTAGTGGTCTAGTTACTATATATTTTCACGAACAATAACGTTTAGAGTGTGAACCAGATTAAGGAAGTGAATTGTAATCATTATCAATTTTATTTAACTAATTTAAAAATCAGATTTATGGATAAGAATTAATAACACAATATTTATAACAC
>NW_013669018.1:39965-44172 GCF_000517525.1 Limulus polyphemus
ATCTGTGCTCTGCCCACCACGGGTATCGAAACCCGGTTTCTAGCGTTGTAAGTCCGCAGACACACCGCTACTTGGGCTACTTACCCAAGAGAAATTAAGAATTTTATGGCAGTACTCTGGTTCCCTCGTCAAGTATTAGGAATGAAAATAATGGCAAACAAATAAATGGTATAAAACCGACTATACATCTTATTCCATAACTCAGACTTGCTGATCTAAAAATAGAACAAATAATCAGACCTATAACCCGCGTCGAGGAGTTTCCTTGTCTAATGGTCAAGGTACTTTTGTAACCGGCCGCCTTGACTTGCAATCTGAGGGTCGCGGGTTCGAATCCCCGTCCCACCAAACATGCTCGTCCCTTTCAGCATTGTGGACGTTATAATGTGACTGTCAATCCTACTATTCGTTAGACTAGAGGGAAGGCAGTTAGTCTTTCACTGCTAAATTAGGGACGGCTAGCGCAGATAGCCCTCGTGTAGCTTTGCGCGAAATTCAAAAACAAACAAACTTTTGTAACTCATTTCTAATAACGTGTCTCTCCGCGCAGTTTTACGTGACGTCACCTAGTAAGAAATTAGCTATCTTCTCAATACTCGAAACGAGATGTTTTAAAATGCATGCTTTGGGCGTTCGTAAAACTCCGAGTCATCACCGATCTTGACAGTCAGTTTCTTTAATTATTCTAACTAACATGCGCGGGAAAACGTTCGTCGCTTATAGAAAAAAAAATATATTTATTTATCAGGAAAGCAAACACGTTTTACATTACGACGCTATTTAATGATTTATATTTGTACTCAAAAAAGCGATTCTGTAGAAAGAATGCCGACAATCATTTTTAAAAACTTGTAACTGTTTTTGTAATGTTTTATATCAAGTTCACTGAACTGTTAGAATGAAATACAATATCCTGGAATCGCGAACTGGTTTCCACGAATCCAACTTCTTCCTTCGTTAAACAATTATACACGAGTATAACTAAATCCATTTTCTAAACGTTAATATTCAGGAAGCACAGAGACACAAAAAGACGAGTTTTTTTTTTTTGGTGTTATAACCAGACACGCCGTAGTACACACGGCACTTTGATTATTTTAAATAAACAGTGCCATGGATATATCTTGACGTGAACTTACAGCTTGATAAATTAGACAGCACCAGGAGTCTTGATAAGGGGATCGGCGAATCCATTAAAACAAAAATGTCATTTTATTCCTTTGCTCAAGAGGAAATATTATCTCCTTTACTCATCTTTATTTTCATCTCTTTCTGTGGGTTTTTTTCAGAATTACCCTGAACGTTCAAGTAACAATATCTTTTTTTTTTTATCAAAAAGTTTGAGACGTGTGCGTGTTATAGAAAATGACACGCCGATGTATCTTTTTTTAGTCTGAGGAGAAAAAGTTTGAATGTGTATGAATGTTCTCTTGATGTTTAGGAGAGGGTGGGAATCTGTCACACGTTAGCGAGATATATTCAAAACAAGGTTTGGTAAGAAAACCGACATTTGTACTTCTATTTCGAGGTTTTTTTTAATGGATGTCGTTCCGATCTGTTCGCCAGCAGTGAGCCCATCTGTTGCAATATGTGCATGATAAGTTAGAATGTTGAAAATATTTGTACGGTTACCGTTGAATCTTTTAAACAACGCTATTAAATTAAGTAAATGTGTGTGTGTATAAGAAAAAATATACCTAAATTGAGCACATTGTTGTTCATAACGAGACGGATCAAATAGTCACCTTATTCTGTTTATTTCGTCCAAATATGCCCCTCCAGTAGCATAGCGGTATGTCTTCGGGTTTCGATACCCGTGGTGGGCAGAACACAGATAGTCCATTGTGTAGCTTTGTGCTTAATTAAAAACAATCGTCCAAATATTAATCCGTCTATTTTTTGGGGGGTGAGATAGTGGTGGACAGAGCACAGATAGCCCATTGTGTAGCTTTATGCTTAATTACAAACAAACAAACAATCGTCCAAATATTAATCCGTCTATTTTTTTGGGGGGAGGGAGATAGTGGTGGGCAGAGCATAGATAGCCCATTGTGTAGCTTTATGCTTATTAAAACAATCGTCCAAATATTAATCCGTCTATTTATTATTTTTTTTTGGGGTTGGGGGTACTTTCTAACTTTTCTCATCGTAAGGAACTGATTGAAACAATAGGTTGCAGATCCTTCGATGGATCAGCGGTAACTTTACGAACCTATAGCGCAAAAAATATATTGTTCTATTCCCCGCGTTGGTCAGAGTGCAGATAGCCCATTGTACAGCTCCGCGCTAAAAAAATAAGTTATGTTAAATACACAGTTGATCCCGGCAGTGATTAGTGGATTTATTTACAAAATTGATGATATTCTTGCTTATATATATATATATATATATTATGTGTGACTCTTATGCTATTAGCTACCATCCGTGTAAACAACAAACTAATTGCCTCACAGAAAATTAGGTGAATAGCAATTTAGAAATATGTCTTATAAGAAACTTTTGGAGTTCGTTGTAGGATTGAAGAACGATGCTATTACCTGCAAATGGAACTTTTCAAACCTGAGCCCCAACTTTGAATGACATTTGATTGATCCTCCATTCTTGTATTTTGTACCGTCATCATTATTTATGTCATCTTCTTTGCTTGAAAGTATAAGGTCAACAAAATACCAAAGCCATAAATATGTTTAGAGTTTTTATATTACTATTAATATCAGATAGGTAATGTTGAACGGTTGAAGAAAAGCAGCAGGTATTATCTCCTAGTTGTTAACGTGCCCGGTAGCAAAATTGAGCTCCGTACTTTGGGGCCGTGGTTATGTTTTACGAGTGACGGTCAGATCCCACTATTCAATTAGAGTAGCCCTAACGTTAGCGGTGGGTGATGTTGACTAGGTACCTTTCCTCTAAACTCTCGGTTCAAAATTAGGGATAGGGACAGCTTGTGCAGGTAGTCCTTGTGTAGTTTTACGTGAATATACGACACAAAAAACCTCTGATAAACCGCGAATATACGACACAAATAAACCTCTGATAAACCGTGAATATACGACACAAATAAACCTCTGATAAACCGTGAATATACGACACAAATAAATCTCTGATAAACCGTGAATATACGACACAAAAAACCTCTGATAAACCGCGAATATACGACACAAATAAACCTCTGATAAACCGTGAATATGCGATACAAATAAACCGCTGATAAACCGTGAATATACGACACAAATAAATCTCTGATAAACCGTGAATATACGACACAAAAAACCTCTGATAAACCGTGAATATGCGACACAAAAAAACTGTGATAAACCGTGAATATACGACACAAAAAAAAACCTCTGATAAACCGTGAATATACGACACAAATGAATCTTGATAAACCGTTCGGCACATAAAGACGAGAAGGCGCATTGCTAATAAACCTTTAACCGGCTGGTGTTTATAATCTTGTTTGTTCCACGGCGAGAACGAGAATATGGAAACTCGTTTTCTTTTTTTTTTCACAGTATTATGTGATATTGTACACACATTGAGTACAAAACAACGATATTATATAATACCTCTCGGTGTAAACTGCCAAGACTTCCTTCTTTCAAATAATCAGTTTTGTACTTCTTTATTGTGAAGTATTTGGCTATTATCCAAATAAAGACAGTTTGATAGACAAGCAATCTATGAAGTGATATATTCATAAACACGAAGAAAACAAACTACTTAAAGTACTATACCTGATGCTATCTGAATATTTCGACCTGTTAAGTTCTCCATAGGACTATTGTTTGTCGGGGGGACTTAAGTAATTAACACGTTTATGTGATATATCGTCGTAACGTGTATTTTATTTTTATTTCTAGGATTCTTCTTGGCTGTTGTTTAGTTTGAAGACCAGAGTCGATGTTTGGCACGCATCATGAAATCTTTATGATAATTTTTACACACTACATCGTATTGTATTTTTGTTCTCATGTTATCGTGCGGACAAAGTAGCTAATTAACAGACACAGTTTCTTGGCATCCTCACTGGTCAAGAACTGTTACGTTAGTTATAATAAAGAACAAGTTAACAGACAGACAAAACCTCTCGGCATCCTGGTCGGACAAGGACTGTGAACATTAGTGTCTTTTTTCATGTCTGCTCTTTAGAAGCTTCTCATGAAACAAAGCAGCAACAAATATATATATATATATATATATATATATA
>NW_013669018.1:44854-48859 GCF_000517525.1 Limulus polyphemus
TATATATATATATATATATATATATATAGATGCTGTTTTTATCCATACCTATCAGTATTAAAGTTTAAAAGGGGCCATTTTTACTCCTCTTAAATATGAATTTATTTACACTGAAAGTAAAATACTAAATTTTATATTTCTTTGTTGTTGTTTTTTTCTTTGTAGCTCAATAGTAGTTGAAGATATGGTCGGTTTTTGTAAATTTCTCTAATGCCGAGAAATATTACACTTGAAATAAATTCATACTAGAAAACCAAGAACAAGGGCTCAAGGTTAGCGAGGGTCTCGGGTTCGAGACTTGCAGCTAACATATACGCTTCCCATTTTCAGCTATTCGATTAAAAGAAGCCGGTTTGAGCAGAGTGGCTCACCGGTGAGACAGCGGTAAGTCTGCGGATTTACAACGTTAAAGTCAGGGGTTTGATTCCCCTCGATGGACGCAGCAGATATCCCTATGTGGTTTTGATATGAGAAAACACTCAACGCACTCGAGCAGCGGGTAGTGGGATCTGGTTAAATTACCTCTGGGTCTGGAGTTTAAAACGAGGGACTGCTATGACTGAACCATGGGAGTCTCTGTCTGGTTGTTTAGTCCATTGTGTGTGTCTATATAAGTGTTATTTTGATCTTTTAAAATCATTTTTTCATTAATGACTCCTTTTAGTGCTATTACAATTCCTACATTAACCTAATAACTACTGTCTTTTGTTACATTTATAATTTCAATAAAGAAAGTAGGCTTGGTTTGGTCTGGTGGTTACCATTACGGACTGCGAACCCAAGGGTCCAAGGTACATGTCCCACTGCCGCAAAATCGAGCTTCACAGTTTTGGGCCGTGCACGCGTTATAAGAGAGACAATCAAATTCCACTATTCTGACAGATAAGAGTAACCTAGGATTACGCAATGGGCACTATTGCTGTTGACAAGCGTCTTTCTCCCTAGTCTATCACTGCAAAATTAGGGACGCCTAGCGGAAATGTCCAAAACAAGCAAATAAACCGATTAAATCTACCTGCTTCATCTATACTATAAACCAGCTCGTGACAAATATTTCCCAACCCTCCGACCTCTGATCACCATGGAATATTAAGGTGTTATTGGGTGTAACCCAACCCAGAGATATTATAAAACTCCTTGCTTTATTCATTTTCCAATTTTTATGAGTTTCGTAGTTATTTCTTATTTCCACATATCTTATCACCATGGAAATTTCAGGGGATCTTGGATATATATGGCCCATATATCCAGGATGCCCAGATTTTCAAATTAAATAACACACTGAAAATAGTTACACTAATATGAAAAGCTATCTAGTAGGGGTGAAGTCATAGAAAATTTGATACAGGTATTGAGTAGGCCCGCAAGGAGAATGAAACACATGCACGCCATCCCGCCATCCCCGTGAAGCCAATCATGAAAAACATGCCGCGTGTGTCGCAGGAGCCTTTGCTAGTATTGTTTAAAAATGAGTAATATAAACAAGAACTATTTCCAAATATTTGTTACAGAATTATCATTTGGGCAGTTTTGTATTTGGGGGTGGGAAGACACGAGGAGTATCTAAACTTTATTATAATGTTAATTAATATGTAGATTGATTACTGGACTTTTACATCCCTAACAACTGCTTAGAAAGTTAATCCACCATAAACAAACTATTTTGTATCTACGCAGTGTGACCAATTAATAAAAATAAAAGGAAAATTCAGGGGTAAGTACTTAGAGAACAAAAGTGGAGAAAAACAAAGGTGGACGAGTTCCGTAGAACAACCGTACTTATTCTAGTCTGTCTAGTCTAGGCCGCCAGAGGAACGATAAATTATGCAAGCAATAAACTTTACCCTTTTTCACCCGCCTTCAAAAAAGAGGCAACAAATAAAGGTCATCGTCTCGAACGTGATTTGCATGGAAACGTAGTAAATCCTTGAATCACGATTGGATAAATAATTATTATGTCCAAATAAGGTAGCCATTCCTGCTTCTTCTTGCAGTACTTCTGATTGCACGTAAACTTCTTTGTATAACCTTATGCTCACATTTTATATTGAAGTCACCCTGATTGAGAATATCGTGTGAATACATTTGAAGACATGGATGGAACAATGTACACAACAATATTCATGAACTGACTTGAAAGCTGATTGCCATTCAGGAGGGCGCGAGTTGGCCCTGGTGTAGAGCTCTGAATTTCGGAGCTGGCGAGTCGGGTTTGGATATTACAAAATATTCCCCACACTTTAAGACTGTTGTTGCGTTATAAGAGTGACAGTCAATCCCTTAGCGTAGATAGTTGGTGGCTGCCTTCTTTCTGGTTTCGATACCCGCGGTGAGCAGAGCACAGATAACCCATTGTGTAGCTTTGTGGTTAACTACAAACAAACATCTTTCTGGACAGTGTATCAAAATTAGGGCGTCGGTAGATAACCTTAGTAGCTAATATTTAGGCTTCGCATCAGCGTTTGACTTTATATCAAATACAGAAGTTCGAAAAACTTGTTCAATAATTTTAAGTGGATTAATAATTAACACCTGACCACGTGTGTGTTGTCCAGGGAATCCCACAATCAGACATTACCTAACATGTGTGTGCCAATTCCTACACGAAAGTTTCTGTAGGTTTATTTGATTTGAATTTCGTGCAAAGCTACACGAGGGCTATCTGCACCAACCGTCCCTAATTTAGCAGTGTAAGACTAGAAGTAAGACAGTTAGTTATCATCACCCACTGCCAGTTCTTGAGATACTCTTTAACCAACGAATAGTGGGATTGACCATCACATTATAACGCCCCCACGTTAATTTAAAGGACGTATATAAATAGTTGCCAGCCAACGATTTGCTGGTATTTATTTTATGACGAACATGCTTATAAGCATAATTACGTAAATGTAACGAAAATCTTATTAAGCAGCAAATGTACACGAGAACCAGTTATTTTTTTTTGGGTCTTTGTAAAAGTAATCTATAATTGATTGTTTCGTAATTAATAGTTTAGGTAATTCCAAACACCTTTACCTTTCGAGGGGGCCGAATTACCTAAACTATTTACCTTTCGAGGGGGCCGAATTACCTAAACTATTTACCTTTCGAGGGGGCCCCCTGATAGAATCCGAAAAGGTTAGGTTTTCCACATGGCAGCGAGATCAACATTCTTTTATGACAAATGTTTTCTTAACAAATCTTATACATGCATTATTCAACAATCGTTTTTATTTGACTTGGCGGTCTGTGTTGATCGATGACGTAAAGTTTTAGCACTGTGTTGATCGATGACGTATAGTGTTCGCACTGTGTTGATGGTTGACTTTCGATAAGAGGAATTCACCAACGTCACTGACCACAAGGAACTCTTTTTGTGTGATTTGAATTTTAACCTTAACTCGAAAACCCATGAGTTTCAAACTTAATAGGGCTCGTCTCCATCTAGGCCAACGGTAAGCGTGCTCGGAATACGAATTTTATCATGTTTTCAGTTTCATTTTTAACGATAACGTGGTAAAGATACAAGATATCTAACATTTTATAATTTATTTTGGGCTGGAGTGGCCTAGCGGTTAACGTATCAGGCTGTGTATCGAAGGGTCCAAGGTTCGAGACATTATGGCACTGAATCTGCTCCGTACTTTCAGCTGTGAGCCGTTTCAAAAGTGGTAGTTAGTCCTATTATTCAGTTTGAAGGTTTGTTTGCCCACCACGGGTATCGAAACCCAGTTTCTAGCGTTGTAAGTCCGCAGACATACCGCTGTGCTACTATGGGGCTTCGGCTTAAAGAATCAATGTTGCGGCCTGTTCTGCTCTCTGATTAGTAGTTCCAAGTAAAGAACATCTATGCCTGAATCCTAGAGGTCTCTGCCTTCGTCATTTAATCTTTGTGTGCACAAGGTGCTGTTTAAGGATAAAATTGGCCCGGCATGGCCAGGTGGTTATGGCGCTCGACAATCTGAGGGTCGCCGATTCGAATCCCTGTCACACCAAACATGCTCGACCCTTCAGCCATGGGGC
>NW_013669018.1:49899-52659 GCF_000517525.1 Limulus polyphemus
AAAAAAAAAAAAAAAACAAGGATAAAATTCTAATTTTCTATCTATCCTTGATAGTAATTTTGATTTATAATCTTTCAGGCCTCACTTCTGATTTACCATTACTTAAGCGCTTTTTCCTTGCAGTCCATGTGACCGAATTTGAAAGATGTATGGCGATGAAAATGGTCAATCCAATCTATTATCGAGATGAATACATAACACTGCAGATAAGAACAACAATAACACATTTGCAGTAGGTGTGACTGAGTAAGGTTCTCTAATATAAACGAGAGATCAACTGACGTGACCTTGATGATTTATTTCAGCACACATTCCAAGGTTGTCAGTTAGGTTCCGTAAAAAAAAACAAAAAAAACAACATCATCCAGCTGACAACCAGAGTGAAATAAGAGGAATAACAGAAGAGAAGATCTAGTAATTTGGTAGACACTTAACAGTTTGTTCCAGGATTGGATGTAAATTCATTATCTGTGCCATTGTTTGTAATGGAACGCAATACTTTCTTCTGTTTGATCACATTGATTTGCAATATTCCAATAAGAAAATCAAATGGAATTGAGATAATTAGTAACCAATAATAGTGAGTTGGGCTTTGGTTGTTGTTGAACGTAAAGCTACACAGTGTACTATCTGTATTCTGATCGTCACGGGTATCGAAACCCGATTTTTAGCATTGTAAGCCTGCAGACGTGGTTATGGAGGTTAATGATATTGTTAAGATTTTATATGACGAGCACATTGATATTATATTATTTTACTTTGTGTGTAAACAATAGTACGTCTAAAACATTAATGATTTTTTTTTCATTGTGATATATACCGATGTCGGGTTTCGATGCTCGCTGGGGTGGATTGTTTGTTCGTTTTGTGAATTTCGCGCAAAGCTACACGAGACATCCTCCTATAGATAATATTATTGGTACGTTAGATAGTTTTAATTGAAGATTCTTATAATATTCAACTATTTCTTTGCTAGTTTTTATAAGTTCGAAACCAAATAAAACAAATGTATTTTTGTACGAAATACACAGAATAAAACCCTTTTTAAACAAGTTGCCTTAATTAAGCAGGTCCTCGTGGGGAAAACCCGTGAATCCAATATTGTATATGGTTGATTGTAGATGTTTTACGTGGATTATTATTTTCCCATTACGTTTACTGAAACTTCATGATTGTGTGTTACAAGGGTATTTGTTTGTTTGTTTGTTTAAATTTCGCGCAAAGCTACACGAGGGCTATCTGCGTTAGCCGTCCCTAATTTAGCAGTGTAAGACTAGAGGGAAGGCAGCTAGTCGTCACCACCCACTACCAACTCTTGGGCTACTCTTTTACCAACGGATAGTGGTATTAACCGTCACATCATAACGCCCTCACGGCTGAAAGGGCGAGCATGTTTGGTGGGGTGGGATTCGAACCCGAGACCCGCAGATTGCGAGTCAAGGCGGGCCGGTTACAAAAGTCCCTTGACCATAAGACAAGGAAACTCCTCGACGCGGTTATAGGTCTGATTATTTGTTCATTGTCGAGCGCCAGGCCTTTTTCAAGAGTAAGGACGAGGAAGCTAAGCACAGATTATGTAATGTTTTTCGTAAGATATTGTCACTACAAAAAAGTTTTGCATAATCTTTGAAGTATTATATATTTAATTAACCTTGGCAATGTCCCATTTCGACATCGTGACTTGGTGAAGAGAGCATGATGAAATTTGGCCAAAATAAACGAAAACATTACGCAGTTATTAAATCATCTAACGATCATCTGTTATGTAAGTATAGTGTGGAAACTTGTCGTTTATTTGTGACGTAACAGATGCGTCCGAAATCGTTGCATTAGACAACATCACGTTTTCATAGGAATTCCTTTGCTAGTTTTTGTAAAAGAAAAAGTAGCGCCTTTTCTTAGGAGCTACAAAGATAGATAGAGAGACATAACGAAGGAAGATGAAACAAATACATTATTGAATTTTCAGAATCTTTATTTCTTTGAGACTTGACGTATTTTACGTAAGTACATTCTGATGGTTATTTTTAGTGGTTTCCTGGGAATCAAAGTTGCTTGAAAGACGTGTTTGCAAACTTTCAAAAGAGACATCAGTACTTATTTTCAGGTTTTAAATTGTACACACATTCATCAGTTCGTGTCTGCCAAAGGAATAAAACAACAAGAAAAAAGTTGTTATAGACATCATCTAATTAAGTGTTTGTTTATCTCCTCAGTAATGTAGGAAATACCAAAATTTACTCAAACTTTCTACTATCTAGGTTTGTATAAGTAATTCTGAGCATGAGAAATGACTGAAAAGTTTTGAAATATATTGCTTGTACAAGGTTTGTTTTGAAAACTGCAGATACTTCAAAATTGTTTGTTGTTTTTGAATTTCGCGCAAAGCTACACGAGGGCTATCTGCGCTAGCCGTCCCTAATTTAGCAGTGTAAGACTAGAGGGAAGGCAGCTAGTCATCGCCACCCACCGCCAACCCTTGGGCTACTCTTTTACCAACGAATAGTGGGATTGACCGTCACATTATAACGCCCCCACGGCTGAAAGGGCGAGCATGTTTGGTGTGACGGGGATCCGAACCCACTTAAAAATTACTGAAGGCAAACTTCACGTGTCGTTTTTACAAAAATACGTAAGAATGTAGCGCCCTCTACCGAATAAGCACACAATCTGTTTGGTATGTTAATGAAATACAATTGGGCAACCGTATAATGGCTGGAGACGGCTTAAATGGGTAATGAAGAAAAACTTTAATATAAG
>NW_013669018.1:53117-58646 GCF_000517525.1 Limulus polyphemus
CTTATATTAAAGTTTTTCTTCATTACCCATTTAAGCCGTCTCCAGCCATTATTAGTCTCAAAGTGGGTTCCTCGTCATCGAATGGGCAACCGTATGTTTAGCGTGGGAAACACGTGTATGTTTGCAGCTTGGAAAAGCTTAAAATAAACGTATTTATATAAAGCTAATGGGTTTAGTTAGAGCTAAAATATTTTAATGTGTTATTACAAAACGTTGATCATAAAATATAAATTATGGGTTACAAGGTTGCAGATACGGAGCCGACTACTAATAAAAAGGAATACGGCATATTCTTAGTACGTGTGTGGCATTCCATTATCCCCCTCCCCTTTATTCTAACCCGAAAACCCCTCACACCCAAACAATAATGTCAGTAGCTAAGCCTGAAGGATTAAACCCTTAGCTATTGCTATTAAAGCACGTTTTTTAACTACTCAAATTTCAAAGTACGCGACTTCCTCGTGTAGTGCGCATGCTCAGTTCTGGGTTATCAAGCGGCAACATGTTGAAAATTATCGTACTTTTTTATCACTGTTAAGTACCGGCCCGGCATGGCCAGGTGGTTAGGACGCTCGTCTCGCAGTCTGCGGGTTCGAATCCCCGTCACACCAAACGTGCTCGCTCTTTCAGGCGTGGGAGCGTTATAATGTGCCGGTCAATCCCACTATTTGTTGTTAAAAGAGTAGTCCAAGAGTTGGCGGTGGGTGGTGATGACTAGCTGCCTTCCCTCTAGTCTTACACTGCTAAATTAGGGACGGCTAGCGCAGATAGCCCTCGTGTAGCTTTTTATACTTTTAGTTAATCTATTTAACTGTCCCCATAATTTATACCTTTAGTTAATTTCTCTATGTCCCCTGACTTATATTTTTAGTTAATCTATTTAATTGTCCCCATAATTTATACTTTTAGTTAATTTCTTTAACTGTTTCCTGATACATACTTTTAGTTATTCTAACTTTCCCCTAACTTATACATTTAGTTAATATATTTGTTCCCCAACTCATACTTTTAGTATAATTTTCTAACTGTTCTTTAACCTATACTTTTATAATATTTCTCTAACTGTTCTCTAACCTATACTTTTAGTATATTTCTCTAACTGCTCTCTAACCTATACTTTTAGTATATTTCTCTAACTGTTCTCTAACTTATACTTTTAGTACATTTCTCTGTGTCACATATTTGTAGCAACATTTGATAAGGTAGATGTGTAGCAGTATATTTTATTTTTGATGAAACTGAATCCATTTTGAATGTCGCTAATTTGAATATTTCGTGATGTAATTACAGATTGGTTATTAGTAAATCAGTACAAAGAGGAGTGAAAAAAAGAACTAACAAAACTAACCATATTTCAAATAAATATAACAATTGATTTATATATTTTTTTATAGAAACAAAAATATTCAAACATATATAGAGCTTAACTGAAAAAACTTCCACAAAATATTTTGTTTACTTAAATTGAAAAAATATATCAACGTTATATGTAATTTAAAATAAGTAAAATTAATAGCATCGTAAGATTTAATTGTTTTACCTATTTACGGAAGATGGCGCTATATGTAATTTTTTTTATATCACCTATAGAGGAAAGGAAAATTATCTTTGTGTTAATAGCAGTTTTTAAACTGTTTCTGTGAAAAACGTTATCTGTCAGATCTTACAAGACGCTGATGATTTTAATTATAATATTTTGGTTATAAAATATGTTCAGAACAATATTGCTTATTTATAAACGTGTCAGTAAAAGAGTAAACCATCAGAATAGTTCCAATTGAGAATAATTATTTCTGTCGTTTCATAGCTTCATTTTTATTTTATTTTATTTTTTCCGCTAGCCTCTCTAATTTTCAATTGATAGCCCAGAGGGAAGGCATCTAGTCACCATCAATTCTTGTGTTAGTCTACCCGAATAGTGGGACTCGACTGTCGCTTTTATAATGCACTCTAGTGCCAGGCAAGGCTTAGTGGTTAGCGTGCCAGACTTTGAATCCGAGGGTTCAGGATTCTCGTCCCGTTGCCCTACAATCGCTGTCTTCTGTCTACCCTAATAGTTCAAAATAACGGATGGCTAGCCTTTATGTAATTTTGCGTGAATATCCAAAACAAATAAATATAACGTCCCATGTCCTTAATGTGCGTGTCGCGATTTTTGAAGCAACGGTATGCGAACTTTGAATCACTGGGTTTATATTCCAGCACGTTAATCACCAAAAACGCTTCTTTTGAAACAGTTGAACTAAGTCTTAGCTATTCAAACGCCTTCTATAAAGAAGTTTAATTTTCAACTACGAAAAAATTCTTCTAACTACTCATTTCATATATGAAACTTAAAATTATTAATCAATCACAAATCAAAGTGTTTTTGACAAATACTGAGTTTTCAAATTCTACTAGGAAACATGTTATATATTTTGTAAGAACGCCCTCTAGTGAGTTGGTCAATGCCTGAAAGCAACTAGAATCTATATATTTCTGCAACGAATTTCTATCGAAATGTTGTAAAGGATAAATGCAATTTGGTACAAAACTCTTAAGTTGTCAAAAATGAATGATTAAAAAACAGTAAGATGTTACGACACAAGCCGAGTTGGATCTACTGTGACCACTGTTTTACAAACTTTTTCCTGTTCATTATGTTAATCACATTATTTTTCTCTGGTTTTAAAATGTGGTATTGTATTTACACAACGATATAATAGAAAATATCTCACGAAGAATCAGAAGTACACAGTTTATGTCAAGAATTATTGAATCAGAAGTACACAGTTTATAGTAAGAACTATTGAATCAGAAGTACACAGTTTATAGTAAGAACTATTGAATCAGAAGTACACAGTTTATGTAAAGAACTATTGAATCAGAAGTACACAGTTTATGTCAAGAACTATTGAATCAGAAGTACACAGTTTATGTCAAGAACTATTGAATCAGAAGTACACAGTTTATAGTAAGAACTATTGAATCAGAAGTACACAGCTTATGGTAAAAACTATTAAAATATAAATTGTTGGTGCTGTAACTTTATCTATTTACCATAAATCTAGACACTAACTGAAATGTGTCTCACAACTCATGCTGACTTCTATTCATCACTTACAGACAGTAGATATATTTGTATTTTGTATTTATAACAAAGCTAATAAGATTATCTGCCGCCGTCCCTAATTTTCAGCTACAGAGCAGAAGGAAATTTGTAAGTCAGTAGCACCTAAACATTTATCATCTAGGCAAAATAATTTATAACGCACCCACAGATCAAAGCACGGGAATGTATGGTGGTATCGCACAAATTCAAACTCAGCTCGTCAACTCTGAAATCCAAATATTTACAACAGAGCAAAACCGCGCCCTCAGAAACTGAATGAAACATAACTCATGACGTCACATAGTAACGACGTACATATACTAAATGAAACATAATTCACGCCAATATCTATTTATGATATAGAGAGATTAAATGACACATAACTCACGATGTCTTCTATTCACGACATACATTAAATGAAACATAACTCACGATGTCTTCTATTCACGACATACATTAAATGAAACATGAACTCACGATGTCTTCTATTCACGACATACATTAAGTGAAACATAACTCACGATGTCTTCTATTCACGACATACATTAAGTGAAACATAACTCACGATGTCTTCTATTCACGACACACATTAAATGAAACATGACTCACGATGTCTTCTATTCACAACATACATTAAATGAAACATAACTTACGATGTCTTGTATTCACGACATACATTAAATGAAACATAACTTACGATGTCTTGTATTCACGACACACATTAAATGAAACATAACTTACGATGACTTCTATTCACGACACACAACATTAAATGAAATATAACTTATGATGATCTCTGTTCACCAAAAATGGACACTGAATATATAAATAAAGAAAAAACTCACCCCAATTTGTAGCTGCGATATAAACACTAAATAAAGGATAAGTCATCCAAGTTCTATCCATGACATAGATACTAATCAACACATAACTCATTCATATTGTATCCATGACATAGATACTAATTAGCACATAACTCATTCAAACTCTTTCCACAACGTAGACACTAATTAAAACGTTACTCATCCAACTTCTATTCATGATCTTCATACACTGAATTGAAAACAGCTCTTGAAATTTAGCTTTAGGAACGTGTAGCGTATATTGCTTATTACAAACTATGCTAATATCGTTCAACACTCCGTGAATATGTTTAAAATATATGCTAAGTTCACCGTATTCTAGAACTGATACACAACTCACCTTACCAGCGATACACAGAGACACGTGTAAGTACAATCAATGTATCCCCAAATTGAGACTTTTTGTTTGTGGTGAATAAATCGGAACACACGCATTATCTCCTAGGGAAACAGTTTCCGAACACAGATGAGTACAAACAATTAAAAATATAATGCCCCCCCCCAAAAAAAAATATAGTCACGTGACAAGGTTTACTGACACAAACAAACATTAATCCAATACGTCTGCTCAGTTACACGCTCGCTAGGACTAATTCCAATCTTTGCCGCGATATCGGCTCGCTGCCTTTTGAATTTTAACAACTCTTTCTGACATGTATACGAGCCATAACCTATCAGCTCCTCATTGATAATAACAACCCACACTAAGTGCTGCAAATCAATGCTGATGTCTTGATTACAACTTTTTTTTCCCACTCCAACTACTTGACTATACACACACACACACACACACACGTACATATGAGAAAATAAAAATTGATATTTTGAAACTGATGGCTCAGCGGGCGTCCATGGCAAAGATTATACAGAACGTTGAGCTTCGTAACGAGCTTGAAATTAGTAAATATTTTGTAAACCAGGTGTAGTATATAACACATGACACTCATTACATTAGGAATTTGGAATAATAATGATAAAAAAATCAGAGGTGTCAGGGTGGTCTAAAGATCAATGTTTCTCTAGATGCTGTACTGAATGACTGAAAAGGATAAGAGTCCGAGATAACGTTTTCGAAGAGCATGAATTTGGTTACGTGTACAAGTCATCAGTGACTCCAACAGTATTAATTCATTACACCATTAAATATAAATTGGAGCACTATTTCTAAAAGTGTCGTTAAGTTTATATTATATGATACAAATAAGGGCGAAGTGGATGGAACCAACAGCAATTAGCTCTTCAAGCAGTTATTTACTGCAACACTTTCAAAATACAATATAATAAAATAACGTTAATAGTAAAACAAAAACAGCTAAAATAAGATATGGTTAAAAACAAGTACTAACACGGGGTACACAATATTCGACGTTTTGTTAACCTTGAACATTTTATTTTAGCTGTATTAGTTTTATTATTCGTCCTATATTAGGATATCACCTTTAATGTTTATATTTCCATGATGCTCCGAAGGTAATGTGATCCGGTATCTCGTTTCTAGTTTAATATTTTTGTGATTTTATTTTAATGCATAGGTTTGTCTGTTTGTTTGTTTTGAATTTCGCGCAAAGCTACACG
>NW_013669018.1:59565-66197 GCF_000517525.1 Limulus polyphemus
ATTTTATTGTTGTTACGTATTATAAGCAATTTTATTGTTGTTACGTATTATAAGCAATTTTATTGTTGTTACGTATTATAAGCATTTTTATTGTTGTTACGTATCATAGACATTTTTATTGTTGTTACGTATTATAAGCAATTTTATTGTTGTTACGTATCATAGGCATTTTTATTTTTGATACGTATTATAAGCAATTTTATTGTTGTTACGTATTATAAGCAATTTTATTGTTGTTACGTATTATAAGCAATTTTATTGTTGTTACGTATCATAGGCATTTTTGGGGTAATAATAATTTTTTGAACTACTAAAATGGTGGTTATGATATTTACGTAAAAAAAAAACGATTTCAGTTTTACGTACAAAAAATTAATATGTACAGTAGGTGGAGCAAAGGAGGGGCAAAAAGTGAAATACCCTTCCATTTAAGTCTTCTTGACGTAGAAGTGAAATAAAAAATCTAAAAGATCTGAAATATTGTTATACAAACTTGAATACTAATATAAACATTTTGTCAACTCTAACTTCATTTTGGTATAACAGATGACGCCAGTGTAGTCGTAGAAATGAGACTATTGAAATACATACGTATTATCCGGCTTATTCAACTCGAGTATATCAGAAAATTATATTAAAAAAATAATTTCCTTTGCTTATTCTTTTCTTTTATAATTTTTAATTTAGCAAATTTTGGGGTTTATTTTTCAGACTTTCTTACGTCGGTAAAATATTTAAATTTACCTTTTTTTTAAAAGAGCAACATTAATTGGTATTAGCCTGTGATACCTTATTGTAATACTAGCTTTTTGCTATTACTTCTCTCGAACAAAGACTAGTCCAGACTCTATGCGTGCAATATGTTTTATACAAAATAAATTAATTATAACAATAACCTTTCAAAATGTAGAACAGTGGCTTGATGAATGTTAAAACAGACAGTCTGAAATAAGCTTAACCTTTTTCTCTACGTGAAGACATTGTTATTATAACGTTTTAATTTTATTCCTAGGAGATGTAAGCTAGCTAATAATTTTTACCGAGTATCCATGCACACTTATCTGACACCTAACAAAGTAATCTTATTTGAATTCAGTCGTCTTTAGGATGTGCTCTATCTCTGCTATACTGTTGCATAATTACTTCGGCTTTAAAAGGAAGTTGATAGCGTTTCAAACTGTCACTGTGCTAAAGATCTATTGGGTTTGACTTTCGTGCTTTTCAAATTTCATTTATAAGAGCATCTATAAGTGAATGTACTATGTAAACAGAATTTTGAAAAATAATTTGTATTTATTGTTATCTTAAGTTCTTAAGTTATTTGTAACAGTTATATGTTGGATGTTAAGACTCGGTTTAATTAGGATGTGGATGTTTGCTGTTGCTTATGATGTTAAGAATCAGTTTAATTAGGAAGTGGATGTTAAGACTCAGTTTAATTAGGATGTGGGTGTTTGCTGTTGCTTATGATGTTAAGACTCAGTTTAATTAGAATGTGGATGCTTCCTGTTGCTCATGATGTTAAGACTCAGTTTAATTAGGATGTGGATGCTTCCTGTTGCTCATGATGTTAAGACTCAGTTTAATTAGGATGTGGATGCTTCCTGTTGCTCATGATGTTAAGACTCGGATTAATGTGGGTGTTTGTTGTATCCTTTAATGTCAAATCCTGGATCAGTTGTGATGTGCAAGTTTTCTGTTTCTCGTGATGTCCAAACTTGGTTTCTCCAAACAAGAAATATGACAGTATTGACGATGGATTCTGCCCGTAGCTCCTATTATGTCTTAAAGAACATTCTAGGACACCTAATTTTCAGATTCAAGTCTGTTCATCTGAAAGCCAACTTTACTTAATTATAAACTCGTTAAAAAGTTAGTAAAAAGTACAGCACGAGAAAAATAAACCAAGTTTTAAACATAAAATAATTGTTGTTTACTCGAACAACAATTTAATGAACTGGCTTTATTTATCAAATCAAAAGATAAAGGTTTAGGGTTATGACGATATGATTTTTAGTCTTAGATTCAGTAATGTAATCTCACGCGGTAGGAGTATACTTTTCTTTTAACGAATACAGTGTATTTATGACGGTTGGTAGTTAGTGAAATAATTATATATACATTTATATATATGTATATATACATTTTAAATAAAGAATGGATTTTGTCTTCTAAAAAAAAATCCATGAGATCATCGGTAAGCCCGTAGGCTTAAGACTCTAAAAATCGGTTTTCTATACCAAAGGTTGGCAGAGTACACATAGCTCATTGTGGCAATTTTTGAAAATAAATTAAAATAAATAATAACACTGCTATTTAGTCACAAGTCAATAATATACGACAATTAGTCATTATATATTTGGGAATATTACTTATCTTATTCTGGTCTGGTTTTTTTTTTTTTTTACATTTCCAAAAATGCTCTGTTACTGCTTGGATTCTGCAAGAAATATTTCAAGTTTTTTAAGCCTGCGATTCACCATTGGTCAGATTTGTTAAGCGTTTAGGATTCTATTAACATACCATTTGTTCTCATTACGACGCATTCCTCAATCCGTAATAAGAGTATTTAAATAATGCAATAAAAATAGGAGGGTTTCAGTAGATTTTATTGTGAATACTACGCGCAAGTTATGATTTTTCAGTATCTTTGACAGTTTTGTAGAATTGGAACACCTGCTTCCGACTGAAACCTTCTTCCAAATGCACAAAGTATTAAAGTTCTCATAATCCCATTCGTACGTCGGTAACAGCTGACGACCGGAGAATGCCAAAGAAGGCTCAACATTAACTCTTCTGCCTCTTTCTTTCTCCGTTCGTTGTCTCTGGTTTGTCATTTAATTCTGAATCCGAATTTCTACGCACGTTTTAATTTGCGTGGGTTTGTGAAGAAACGGTAAACGTATTGTAAAGTCTGTAGGTTTTATCTCAGACTAATTTGATTTTCTGCGGTACTGAAAGAGAACATTACTAGGTTTATATACTCTCGTTAACACCCCTTCTCTGTTGTTGTTTATTTTAATCTTTTAAACAGTTTCTTTCTAAATAACAAATGCTGTTATTATATTTTTAACTTGGATGTGAAGTAACAGATAGCGGAATAAAATATCCTACATCTAGCTTCTTGGTTTTTATGTGGGCCTGTATGTTCATCAGGGGCCGGTAGGGGCATAGTGGTCGGCAAGCTCAGACTGTGAATCCAAGAGTTCGTGGTTTCTGACCCGTTGCCACAAAAACGCGCTCCGCAATTTGGGGCCGTGGGTGCGATATAAATGTGATGGTCATCTTTGTGTGGGTCTTAGGGTTGATGAAGGGTCGGGCGGAGCATAGTGGTCGGCAAGCTCTGACTGGGAATCCAAGACTTCATGGTTTCTGACTCGTTGCAACAAAAAAACCCACTTTGGGGCCGTGGGTGCGATATAAAAATGATGGTCAAATTCCACTTCTCTGTAAGACAAGGGAAGCCCAAGAGTTGACAATGGATTCTGTTGACCAGTTGCTTTCCCTGTAGTCCCTCAGTTCAAGATTAGGGATGGCTATGCGAAAATATCCTTATGTGTGGCTTTGCGGGAATAACACATAAACAAACGTTTCGTTTAGTTACAAAAATTTTGGAAAACTGAACTTTTAGCATAATGATTACGCTTCAAAATATCCAGTAACATCATTGTATAGAAGGCTCCAAATTGTGCAAATTGATCAGGTCCCTTATCTTAAAAATGGTCTGGTTTGTCGTTGACTATTTATATATACTAAAATCTTATTTACATTATAGAAAATAACTTACTTCAGTAAAACTAGATAACTATTTATTCTCTTTGTTTAATGTAAATGCTTTCGTTCGAGATGGATCTTTCAGACATTAACAATAGCTCCGAATACGGTGTCATGGAACGAGTTATAAAGGAAACATTAAAATTCTGTATTTATGGCTAAGCAACTAAGGTTATTTACCACCATCCCTAATTTTGAACCAATGATCAAGTGGAGTGCAGCCAGATGGCAGCACTCTACCATCCACGCTAAGGAATTGACTATCTCTCTTATAACCCAGCTGAAAAAATATGGGAAATATTTTGTGGCATCGTACGAATCCGAACCCGACTCGCTAGCTCCGGAACCTAGAACTTTACCACAGAACGAACCCGACTCGCTAGCTCCGGAACCTAGAACTTTACCACAGAACGAACCCGAGCCTAAAATTAAAAAAAGAAAAAATAAGAAATGATAAAAATCCAATGAAATTACAAGGGACAAAAAAATATACGAACTTCAGATATTTGTTAACAATGAATTGTTGACGGCAATAAATTTATATTTCATATATCTGTTAACAATGAATTGTTGACTACAATAAATTTATACTTCATATATTTGTTAACAATGAATTGTTGACTACAATAAATTTATATTTCATATATTTGTTAACAATGAATTGTTGACTACAATAAATTTATACTTCACATATCTGTTAGCAATGAATTGTTGACTACAATAAATTTATACTTCATATATTTGTCAACAATGAATTTATACTTCATACATTTGTTAACAATGAATTGTTGACTACAATAACTTTATATTTCATATATCTGTTAACAATGAATTGTTAACTGCAATAAATTTATACTTCATATATTTGTTAACAATGAATTGTTGACTGCAATAAATTTATACTTCATATATTTGTTAACAATGAATTGTTGACTGCAATAAATGTATGAACATTTTGCTTTTCCTTTCCGCTATATATTACCGTTTGAAGAAGGAAAACAAAAACAAAAATGGGAGAAATTGCAAATTGTCCATTGGAATAAGTTTCAAATGTTCATTCAGTGGAATATTGCGCGTTGATGGATTCGCACTTTTTCTTTCCAGTTTGACCAATGTAATTTTCGCGGAAGTTGGACCACGTTATACAAGATACAAATGTCTTCCAGAATTAAAGTTCATGTTGATATTCACTTTGAAGGCCGTTCCTTAAATTTCCATTATATAAAATGTTTTTGAACAGTGAAATCGAGCGAAAAGCAAAATATTTTGTGAAATTATTCCAGCCCACAAATATTGTTTATATGTTTTTTATCCAATTTTAATTAGAAATATTTATCTTATATTATATATATATATATATATATATATTTGTTTTAGTTTGTGATTTCTAACATCATCCGTGACGTCATGTAGAGAGTAATGATTAATGTGTGAAGATTACACTTTGGACGAAAGATATATATATGTTTTAATTTGTGATTTCTAACACCATCGTGACGTCATGTAGAGAGTAATGATTAATGTGTGAAGATTACACTTTGGACGAAAGATATATATATATATATTTGTTTTGATTTGTGATTTCTAACACCATCCGTGACGTCATGTAGAGAGTAATGATTAATGTGTGAAGATTACACTTTGGACGAAAGATATATATATATTTGTTTTATTTGTGATTTCTAACACCATCCGTGACGTCATGTAGAGAGTAATGATTAATGTGTGAAGATTACACTTTTGACGAAAGATATATATATATATATATATTTGTTTTGATTTGTGATTTCTAGCACCATCCGTGACGTCATGTAGAGAGTAATGATTAATGTGTGAAGATTACACTTTGGACGAAAGACATATATATATATAAGGTACATATATTTCATAAATTTAGGAAGTATTTTAAATTATTTTTGTAAATATACCTTTCACATTATCATTACGTTTGAAAGTGCTGTAGTAAATGTCATTTATATATATATATTTATTCTAAATTATACTTTGTAAATCCATAACACCGAGGGAAACTTTTTACTCCCTGCTCAGGGAGCGATATCACAGACAAAGAATATTGTTAAGGTGGACATCTACTCTTAATTATTTTACAATTAACTTGACAGAATTGTTTATATTAATATCATGGCCAAACATGCTCGCCCTTTCAGCCGTGGGGGTGTTATAATGTGACGGTCAATCCCACTATTCGTTGGTAAAAGAGTAAACCCAAGAGTTGGCGGTGGGTGGTGATGACTAGCTGCCTTCCCTCTAGTCTTACACTGCTAAATTAGGGACAGCTGGCGCAGATAGCCCTCGTGTAGCTTTGCGCGAAATTCAAAACAAACAAACACTTTGTGTGAACGTTATGGTTCACCAGACGTTTCAGGTTGAAACCAATCCCTATCATCATTTCTATTGACATCAGATTCCGAATCAGATGAAACCGTATCAAGAGTCTCCGGTGTAGTAGGTACAGGTACATCAGGTCCACGAGCAACAGGTCTTACAGCAGATTGAAGGTTTAAATAAGAAATTTTCTTTTTATTTCGAGTGGTATAGCCTTGCACGTTACATGAGCAAAATAGCAGTCATCTCCATTCATGATCATTGGAATTCCAAAAGGCAAAGACTTGTTCTTACCTTTAGTCCATTCTCTCAACTCTTCGATACAAACGGTGCAAACGGAGCCCATAATTTCTCTTGGTAATACGATTTTTTGACGAATTATGTCATGTTTTGTCATTGTCTCTTTACAACAAATTTACCACAAATATAACAGAATATGTTTGGGGTATTTACACAACCTCTTGTTGGCATAGCGACGAATAAAGAATATTGAAAAGAAAAAATAGTAATAA
>NW_013669018.1:66768-69587 GCF_000517525.1 Limulus polyphemus
CGAGCATGTTTGGTGTGACGGGGATTCGAACCCGCGACCCTCAGATCACAAGTCGAACGACCTAACCACCTGGCCATGCCGCTATTGAAACAAAAGCTTGTGTTAGTGTATCGTTCCTTATTTTCTCGCAAAATTAACACCAACAGTGTTATAATGACCTACAGAAGTGACTGACAACACTGATTTATGTTATTTATATATCTTAACACTCAAATTACTGTCTTTTTTTTTTGTACTTTCACCACCAGTGGAGTACACCATGTTGAACAGTTTAATATTTTTGGCCTGTTACAACATGTAATGTAAATTATTCGATAGAATTAGGTAAACTACATGGATGAACGAAGCAGTAATTATTAATTGCAATATTGATTTTGTTTTTTATGTAACTCGTTTGGTTTCGGAACAATGTAAGTCGTGGACCGGCAAGAAATTTGATACGTAATGAGTCTAGAAAATAATGTTTAAATAATCGATTTGATTCAGTATCCGCGTTAGGTTGAATAAACTTCTTCAGTCGATGGAAAGCAAAACCCACTACAAAACCAATCGGTAACAAATATAACCCACTACAAAAACAATCGGTAACAAATATAACCCACTACAAAACAGTCGGTAACAAATATAACCCACTACAAAAACAATCGGTAACAAATATAACCCACTACAAAACAGTCGGTAACAAATATAACCCACTACAAAAACAGTCGGTAACAAATATAACCCACTACAAAACCAATCGATAACAAATATAACCCACTACAAGAACAGTCGGTAACAAATATAACCCACTACAAGAACAGTCGGTAACAAATATAACCCACTACAAAACAGTCGGTAACAAATATAACCCACTACAAAACAGTCGGTAACAAATATAACCCACTACAAAACAGTCGGTAACAAATATAACCCACTACAAAACCAATCGATAACAAATATAACCCACTACAAAACCAATCGATAACAAATATAACCCACTACAAGAACAGTCAGTAACAAATATAACCCACTACAAAAACAGTCGATAACAAATATAACCCACTACAAAACCAATCGATAACAAATATAACCCACTACAAAACCAATCGATAACAAATATAACCCACTACAAAAACAGTCGATAACAAATATAACCCACTACAAAACCAATCGATAACAAATATAACCCACTACAAAACCAATCGATAACAAATATAACCCACTACAAAACCAATCGATAACTAATATAACCCACTACAAGAACAGTCGGTAACAAATATAACCCACTACAAGAACAGTCGGTAACAAATATAACCCACTACAAAACCAATCGATAACTAATATAACCCACTACAAGAACAGTCGGTAACAAATATAACCCACTACAAGAACAGTCGGTAACAAATATAACCCACTACAAAAACAGTCGGTAACAAATATAACCCACTACAAAACAGTCGGTAACAAATATAACCCACTACAAAACAGTCGGTAACAAATATAACCCACTACAAAACCAATCGATAACAAATATAACCCACTACAAAACCAATCGATAACAAATATAACCCACTACAAGAACAGTCAGTAACAAATATAACCCACTACAAAAACAGTCGATAACAAATATAACCCACTACAAAACCAATCGATAACAAATATAACCCACTACAAAACCAATCGATAACAAATATAACCCACTACAAAAACAGTCGATAACAAATATAACCCACTACAAAACCAATCGATAACAAATATAACCCACTACAAAACCAATCGATAACAAATATAACCCACTACAAAACCAATCGATAACTAATATAACCCACTACAAGAACAGTCAGTAACAAATATAACCCACTACAAAAACAGTCGATAGCAAGTAGAATGCACTAGAATAATAATCGATAGCAAATATAACCCATTAATTCAGAAACCCTATTGTTTGCAGCTAGAACCCTTTGGAAGCCCAGTCAATAGCAAGTAAAACCCAACAGAACCCCAGTTGCTGTAAGTAAAACCCACTAGTAATTGTATAATAAGTAGTACTTCCCTGAATCATAGTTGACAGCAAGTGAAGCCACTAGAAACCTAGTCGATGACAAATGGAAGCCACTAGGCGCCTACTTGATAAAAAGTAGAAGTCTCCAGAAGTCTAGTCGATTGCATATAGAAGTCACTAGAAGCCTAGTCAACATTTACTGGAAACCATTAGAAGTCTACAGCAAGTGAAAGTTACTGGAGCCTTGTCGAAAGCAAGTGGAAGCAACTAGAAGTCGACAGCAAGTGAAAGTTATTAGAAGCCTAGTTGACAGTAAGTGGAAGCCATTAGAAGTCGACAGTAAGTAGAAGTCACTGGGAGCCTATCTGGCAGTAATAGGAAGTCACTAGAAGTCGACAGCAAGTGAAAGTTATTAGAAGCCTAGTTGACAGTAAGTGGAAGCCATTAGAAGTCGACAGTAAGTAGAAGTCACTGGGAGCCTATCTGGCAGTAATAGGAAGTCACTAGAAGTCGACAGCAAGTGGAAGTCACTAGAATCCTAGTCACCAGCTAGTGGAAGCCACTAGAAGCCTAGTCAACAGCTAATATAAGCCACTAGAAAATAAGTAAACAGTAAGTGGAAGCCATTAGAAGTCGACAGCAAGTGGAAGTCACTAGAAGGCTAGTCGACAGCGAATGGAAGCCACTAGAAATCCCGTTGTTAGAAAAAGAACCACTATAGACTCAGTCGATAGCAAGTAAGTACGTTGGCAGACATATCGAACACAAGAAGATTAATCAAATAATTTTCGTGATTATTTTCAATAGTTATTTTGGAAGAATTGGTTGTTCAACT
>NW_013669018.1:70541-73111 GCF_000517525.1 Limulus polyphemus
ACAACTCTTGGGCTACTCTTTTACCAACGAATAGTGGGATTGACCGTCACATTATAACGCCTCCACGGCTGAAAGGGCGAGCATGTTTGGTGTGGGAGGGATTCGAACCCGCGACCCTCAGATTGCGAGTCGAGTGCCTTAACCACCCGGCCATGCCGGGCGGGACAGCGGTAACTCTAAAGACTTGCAACGTTAAAATCTTGATTCCCTGCGGTGAACACACTAGCTAGTCCAATGTGGAATTTCTCTCAAACAAATAAACAAACAATCCTAGCTAAACATCATAAAGTAAAACCACAAACTAGATAAGACTGGTATCACACATATCGAAACGTTTGTTGAGATAACAAAAAGATCAAGTTTTGTCACTCCGTGGGTCAATGGTAATTTTAAGGACTTACAATGCTTAAATCCGAGGTTCGATTCCCCGCGGTGGACGAGTGGCTCTAAAACGCTTCCCTCCCTTAGTGGCACAGTAGTAAGTCTGGAGGCTTATAACGCTAAAACCGTGTTTCTGTACCTGTGGTGGGCACAGCATAAATAGCCCACTGTGTAGCTTCTTCTTAATTACAAAGGAATAATGAAAGAAATACTTTAACACAACAAACAAACTTATAAAGTTCATCTGTTTTCCTTTGTTAGGAATATTCCCCTTTTTTTTTCATTGCTATTGTTACTCTCCTAATTTCATCTTTTCTACTTCTTCATGGTTGTTTCTTTCACTATTACAATAGGACTCATTAAATACAGATCTGTTCCTCATGTGACAATAGGACTCTTTAAATACAGATCTGTTCCTCATGTGACAAAAGGACTCATTAAATCCAGACCTGTTCCTCGTGTGACAATAGGACTCATTAAATACAGACCTGTTCCTCATGTGACAATAGGACTCATTAAATACAGACCTGTTCCTCATGTGACAATAGGACTCATTAAATACAGACCTGTTCCTCATGTGACAATAGGTCCTATTGTCACATGAGGAACAGGTCTGTATTTAATGAATTTCATTAAATACAGACCTGTTCCTCATGTGACAATAGAACCAATTCATTGAGTAAAGGCATGTTCTTCGTGAATGTGGATGGTGTTAGAAATGTTTTCTTTCTCAGAGAAAATCACTGGAGTGAATAACCACTCATGTCCGGAAGACATAGTTTGTAGAGCAGAATATACATTCATTCTCTGAAGTTTGTTCCGTTTTTTTATCCATTTTTCTTTTATAATTTAATTCGTGCACAATTCATGTCATA
The DNA here is from genome assembly GCF_000517525.1 of Limulus polyphemus. NCBI lineage: Eukaryota > Metazoa > Arthropoda > Merostomata > Xiphosura > Limulidae > Limulus > Limulus polyphemus. The sequence goes on from NW_013669018.1 coordinate 71,798, forward strand.
TTTCTTGTCTACTAATGTTTAAACCAGTACGGTAATAACTAGAAAATATAAGGAGTGGTTCGCATTTAGCCACGAAGTCTTTTCTCTTTTATTCACGTGATTGTCACATCGATAGTGGAGAAAGTAAACGAGAAACACCGCGGTAAAGCTGACACGACGTGTGTAGTTCTCGCGGCTGAGGTACCGCGCTTTTAATGGATGGAATAAACACCAATTTGCGGGCTTCTGAACAGGTGTTAGCCTGGCTTTACGTGGAATTTGTTTGTGAAGAACCTATAGACACGGTGTTTGACTTCTAACTGATTCACCAACAAGAACAAATAAAAACAACCTTCACACGGCTGAGTTACACTGTATACGTACTGAAAAAAGCTTTTCTCAAGTTTTTCTGGACTAGAAAAGTGCTTTATACTTTTTCCAAATATTTTATTAGGGAGCAGTAGCTTTTTTTTTATTCTTATCTCTCTCTCTCTCCTCCGGGTCACGGGTAAGTTTATGGATTGTCAAGACTAAAATCTGGGGTTCGAATCCTCTTGGTGGTCATAATTCAAACAGCCTATTATGTAGCTTTGCGCTAAAGCAAACAAACAAACCACGTTTATCCAAAGCTGTGTTGACCTATTCAGTGTCTAAAGGAATATTTGTTTAAAATATTGACTAATTACTCAAAAACTTTAAAGACAGGATAAATTATATTTAATATACTGTTACTTCTACCACCTAGGCTTAAACTCAGTTTGGTACTGGGGATAGAAAATATCATATCTATTTCCTAAAACGGACTTCACTACACCGAAATAACTTAGTTCAAGAAGAGAGAATTCTTGAGTTCGTGCTTTGTACTTTACAGAGCGGAATATCTTCTTATATATCTTATATATCTTATATATCAATATATCTTCTTTTCTGAAAATAGATTTCTGTATATGTATTCTTGGTCATTTGTATTCTGATATCCATGATTAATTTCGTCACAATAGCTAAAAATCGAATAATATAGACGTGGGAGGTTTTGATGTATATTTATTTCGATAGATGGCACTAAGCAAAAGTTATCGCAAAAACACAAAAACGATTTTGTTTGTTTGTAATTAAGCACAAAGCTACACAATGGGCTATCTGTGATCTCCCCACCATGGGTATCGAAACCCGGATTCTAGCGTTGTAAGTCCGCAGACATACCGCTGTGCCACTGGGGGGGGGGGCACAAAAATTAACACCAGAATCAAATTAAAAAAATCGATACATGCATATATATATGTATATGCTAATATACCTGTCAACGTCAAATTCTCACAAAAACCTGGCCCTAAA
>NW_013669018.1:74028-88717 GCF_000517525.1 Limulus polyphemus
AGTCTCAAAGTGGGTTGCTCGTCACCGAATATGCTAATATATTAACACTGACTCATATCAGTATTTAAGATTTTTGTCATGAAATACATCTTTTGGACGAAAAACAACCAATGATTTTCAGTCATTTTGATTAAGAATGAAAAATATTTATTGGAAAAGCTATAATACTCTTGCAAGGAGTACAAATTTTATATTCTTATTTCATCCTCTATGGATACACTTTGAACGGTATATAAAATGTTGATAAATTACTAGAAATTTTGTATGTTCACTGAAAGGACAGTTACATATCTCGATTGATTGGAGATGTTCCTGCACGAAGGTGTCAATTGGGTATTACCACTGTAATTGTCCCCCCCCCTCGATGGGGACTAAAATCCGAGGTTCGATTCCTTGCAGCGACTAGAGAGCTGGTTATTCCATTGTGAACCTTCGGACTAGAACAATAAAAGCAACCGTAATTCCAAACTTCCCTTCGCCTTTCTCTATCGATAACAAAATTACTTCCGTTTAAGCAACCGTAATTCCAAACTTCCCTTCGCCTTTCTCTATCGATAACAAAATTACTTCCGTTTAATTGTATTGCAGAAATATTATTCTCACAAAATGAAAACAAAACGAAAGAAAATGCTAACACTAATTCCCTCATTGTTAATTTTCTAGTGGACGTTTTACTGATATTTTAGTTTAACTCCTATGAAGTTTTTTTAAAAAAAAACATTACCTTGTGCCCTCTATCGGTGCCATCCGATGGGTAAGAGGTAAGTTTTACGGACTTATAATGAAAAATCTGGTGTTCGATCCCCGCAACGGACAGAGCAGATGTATCAATGTGGTTTTGAGCTAAACAAACAAGCCTCCCTACAGCTAGTGGTGTTACTGACATTGATCTCTGTAACGTATCCTCCCGTAATGTATCCTCCCTAGTGAATGCATCAAATGTTACCTACGCTGCTATGTTCGAAGTCAGAGATGGTGAAATATTGGATCACCCTTGTTCGCAGTTACGACTTAATGATTCTCTGATGCAAAAATAGTGGGAAAAATTGAATTTACTATTCAAAGAAAAGTTAGTGATATTTCTAGTAAGGCTTCGAAAATATAATACTTGTTTTACAGTTTAAAAACAAACTGTCGAAAGTATTATTTGGAATAAACTAAACGTGGTATTCAAGTAATTTCCATACTAGAATAAAGACTGTTTAGGGCATCGTTTTATCTTCGAAACATTGAAAGCAGGACTATACTGGTAGAATATACAAAATAATGGCTATAACATTTTGTTTAATATATTACTCTAACAAGTGAAACGATATGCCTCCATAGGGTTTCATTCCTGAAATTATAGTCTTTTGTATACCGGGTTCGGCATGGCCAGGTGGCTAGGGCGCTCGACTTGCAATGTGAGGGTCGCGGGTTCGAATCCCCGTCCCACCAAACATGCTCGCCCTTTCAGTCGTGGGGGCGTTAGTTACAATGTGACGGTCAACCCCACTATTCGTTGGTAAAAGAGTAACCCAAGAGTTGGCGATGGGTGGTGATGACTAGTCTTTCGCTGCTAAATTAGGGACGGCTAGCGCAGATAGCCCGCGTGTAGCTCTGCGCGAAATTCTAGACAAACAAGCTTTTGTACACCAATTCTTACAAATCTTGGCCATCTAAAGCGAAAATTGACATATAAACTTGTTGATATCCTTTAGTTTAGTAAAGGAATGTGGCCTAGTGGTTGTCGCCTTCGGTCTGTAAATCCGAGGATTCATGGTTCGCGGCCCTTTGCCACAAAAATTAGTTTGGAACTTTAGGGCCGTGGATGCGCTATAAGAGAGATAGCCAAATCTAACTATTCGGTCAGCTGAGAGAATAGCCCAGAGTTAATGGTGGGTGCTTTTGACTAGCTTTGCGCTAAAACAAACAAACAAAATTCGTTAATATATTTTAAGAATCAATGAATATCAGGAGTTAAGTACTCCGACAGTATCCGATAATTTATAAAAAAAAAATCCTAGCATATTTGATTGTAACGTTTCTTTGTTTTTCGTTTCCATAGCGCAGTAAACAGTTCTGTGCCTTAAAACCAAAAGGATTCTGTATGTCTTTTTTTTGTCCGACTTTCTTTTGAACTTTAAGTTCTAGATCTTAACTGCACAAGTCACATTACATAGGATGAAAGTTTTAAGCTTCATTTATATATTGGAATCCATAACACTCCGTGAATGGAACAAGGAATGAAAGAAGCTATAAATTATTTAGAAGTTGCTTCTAGTGTGTTCCCATAAATATGCTGTAACTCATCACGAGCGAACAGCTGAGCGACCTTTCAAGGGGAAACAGAGTTCCTTTATTGACGTAACCAGTAGCCTTTGGCTGTATATTTTTCTATTGGTTCCCATCAGGAGGAAGAAGAGAGTTCCTTTATTGACGTTACTAGAAGCTTTCTGGTTGTATGTTGTCCTATTGATTTACCATCAGGAGGTAGAAGAGAGTTCCTTTATTGACGTTACCAGAAGTCTTCTGGTTGTATGTTGTCCTAATGATTTCCCATCTTTTCCTAACTACACCATTTGCCATTTTGTTTTTCTAGCAGTTTCATTCCTTCTGAAGTCGATGAAGACTTTCCATGGTTCATATTTTCACCTTACTAGTGTAGAGGAAGTCAATATCCCGCCAGCAGAGTTGTGCCTGGATTTGATAAATAGGCTTCTCCTGCGAGCTGGTCATCCTCCTCGTTTTGCTTTACTCCTGGATGGCCTGGAACATGCATTCAGGTGATGGTCTTAACATGCAGTCACATTGCTTTCGGCCATCCATCTGGGGATCAAGCACTCTGAATTTTATTCAGTACTGTCCTTGAGCCAGTCATAATATTATGTTGGTGGTCATGTGCAGTTGAAATTGTTTGGCTTCAACAATCCAGAGGAGAACTTACTTTATGGCTTCCAGCTCCAACCTTGTGCTGATTCTGGGAAGCTTTAATGCTTCTCCAGCTTTATGCAGAACGCTATTGTTCCCTAAGATGATGAATGCCTGATTAGCTCTCTTATCATCTTCGGTGTAAACACTGTCTGTGTCTATGATAATAGGTGATGGTCCACCATGGTTTTTAAATAGGTGCTGACAGGCTTCTTTGATTTCAACATTTTCCCATTTTCCCCATTTCCTGTCTAGGCTGGTTTACACAGATCCTACTTGCGCCAGATGTTTATTCCACATTGTGACATCGGAGATCTGGTGGTGACGAATTATCTCAGTGGTGACTGAATATAATCTCTTCACCCATGACTATCTCCTGAGGCACCTCTTAAGCAATCTCCTGTTTGTTGATGTCTACAGATTAGTTGTGGAGCTGGAATGTCCCAACTGAAATGAACAGTGGCTCGATGATGAAGTACAGGGTCTTTACATTGCAAGGCCCTAGTAAAGCATTTTGTTTGTAAATGTTCTTGGTGCTTTGTGATGCTGCTGGGTATTGTGTGTTATAATAGTCTTGATAGTAGTGGCTGAAATGCATCCTGTGAACACTCTTAAAACAGTATTTTGTAATTTTGTTTATTCATATATAATTGTGTAGCATTGATTATGTGTGGTGCATAATCCAAGATGAAGTGCATAAGTAGATATCGTTATTCAGCTGTATTTCCTGCTGCAACTGTTCAGTGCATTGATGACTTTGACAGCTCTAGTTACCACGGTGTTAATGTGGCTGGTGAAGTTGAGTTGTCTATCAAAGGTTACCTCTAGGTATCGGTGTTCCTGCCAGAAGTATAGCAATGCAGAAAAGAATGGTGATGATTTTCCTCATCAACATGTCTGTTGTTGAGTGTGGATGTGGCTTTGGTAGGATTGATGACCAGTCCTATGTCACTGTATCATTTGCTTACTCTGCTAAGGGATGGTTACATCTTGCACTAAATCTTAGCTTTGTTAGATCCTTCAGGGAATAATTAGATACATACGCATAACGAACTTATTACATTTTCTATACATATGTCTTGTGAGATAAGTGGAGACAATTAAGCGAAAAGTTGGTTTAATTCGAAGCTTTAAAATTTATAAAATCTTCCAAAACACAATAAAACAATAGTTAATTGTTAAGTCTATAGGGATAAAATAATTACTTGCAATGTCACGCTTACCTACTTGTTTGGAAAATGTGTTCATTTATAAAATTTATCCACCACTTGTAATTTGGGAAGGATGGTTTGAACTAATAACGCAGATATAGATAGATTTCATTGTTTTATATGAATCTCTCTTCCTTCCTCCTAAACTTTCAAACATCTATATAAGCACACGCTTCATGTTCTCACGCGAAAATAATCTTTTAAATCTGGAAGTGACATGGTTGACTTCACAGAATATTAATGAGAGATATTTCTACATTTCTCGTATTAGTTAAAGCTGTACATAATGCTTTATCAGGATGGATAGCTAGAAGTGCCAATGTGTACGATTATTAACAATATTGAATTTTGCGCTTTACCCACCGAGAGGATTCAGCCCCGGATTTTAACGTTCTAAATCCTTAATTTTCCCGCTGACCAACTAGAAGACAATACTTTGGCAACAACCTAACTAAAACATTACATTCGATTGTGTTAACAATACAGCTAATAATCGTACACATTGGCACTTCTAGCTATCCATCCTGATAAAGCATTATGTACAGCTTTAAACAACATAATTAAAACATTACATTCGATTGTGTTAACAATACAGCTAATAATCGTACACATTGGCACTTCTAGCTATCCATCCTGATAAAGCATTATGTACAGCTTTAATCAACATAACTAAAACATTACATTCGATTGCGTTAAGCCCACTATGGCTTTGAACTAAAACAAGCAAACGAGGAAACCAAAGTTTTTTGTTTTTGTTTTGTTAAAGCATTACCATAAATCCAAGTATTTTAATATTTGGAACATTTTTAACATTTAACATTTAATCTTTAACATTTTTTGTCCTTATTTATGTATTTCCTCGGGAGGTAGTCAACACGTTTCTTGTTTTTCTGAACTCGTATTTAGTTTTAATCTACGAGTCTCACAACTCAAGTCACACATTTTAGAGAGCGGTTGTTGAGTCTGTTATCGTGCATAGTATTAGCTTATCTGTCGCTTACAGTGATAAATGAGTTACTAAACTCACTCACAGTGCTACAGCTGTAGTAGCCCCAGTAGAACCTGACGTGCCGGTAGGTGGCCCAGAAGCTGACATTCACAGCGTTGGTAAAAACTAATGTTTCTGGCCAAAACACTTTATGCTTAAAAGGAAAGACATCGAGCTTAATGGAACTTCCGTCACCAACATAAAGCAACCGTCCAGCGACACACTGATAAAACGTATTATCTTCTAATACCCTTCTGAGCTTTACGCTATATCATAGGCTACATAAAATACAGCAATATATATGTTGAGTTGTCACCCAGTTGTCGCTACAATGAAATTATTTGGTATATCACTGCATCTAACTTGTAATTTACTTGGGCGACTCCTTCTTATAACCCAGCGTTGATTAGCTAATATTGTGAAAACTATGACATTTTATATTAGACACAGAAACATTAACTCTATAACAGACAGGTGAACTGTTACATCTAGAAGTTTTTCCCCCTCTATACATGCTATTGTTTTTATTACGTAATTATATGAAAATACAAAGGTTACAATTTGGAATCATCACGCTATGAACTGGTTATTAATACTTTAAGTAATGTAAGTTAAGGTTATGAACTGGTTATTAATACTTTAAGTAATGTAAGTTAAGGTTATGAACTGGTTATTAATACTTTAAGAAATGTTAGTTAAGGCTATGAACTGGTTATTAATACTTTAAGTAATGTAAGTTAAGGTTATGAACTGGTTATTAATACTTTAAGAAATGTTAGTTAAGGCTATGAACTGGTTATTAATACTTTAAGTAATGTAAGTTAAGGTTATGAACTGGTTATTAATACTTTAAGAAATGTAAGTTAAGGCTATAAACTGGTTATTAATACTTTAAGTAATGTAAGTTAAGGTTATGAACTGGTTATGAATACTTTAAGTAATGTAAGTTAAGGTTATGAACTGGTTATTAATACTTTAAGTAATGTACGTTAAGGTTATGAACTGGTTATTAATACTTTAAAAATGTAAGTTAAGGCTATGAACTGGTTATTAATACTTTAAGAAATGTAAGTTAAGGCTATGAACTGGTTATCAATACTTTAAGAAATGTTAGTTAAGGTTATGAACTGGTTTGATTCTATACAAAAGGTAGGTAGAAAGCTATGAAGTGAGTAAGTAATTTAAAAGTATTTCTTATTTCAAGTAGCACCCCCCCAGTGGCACAGCGGTATGTTTACGGACTTACAACGCTAGAAACCTGGTTTCGATACTCGTGGTGGCAGAGCACAGATAGCCCATTGTGTAGCTTTATGCTTAATTACAAACAAACATTTTCAAGTAGGGACGCGGGTTGGCTCTGTGGGCAGCCCTGGATGTCGGAACTCTTGATCGGAGCCAAGTTCGAATCCCACGCCTTTAAGCCGTGGATGCGTTCTAAGAGTAACAGCCAATTCTTTAACGCAGATATTGGATGACAGAGTTCTGCCGATTGTCAGCCAGTATTTCAGAATTAGGGAATGTGGCAAATAATCTTAGAAGCTTTGCCACAGATACAAGGATATCAAAATAAATAAATAAACAAAATCATTGACACTCAGTTTAGACGAAGTCATAAACATTTTTGATGAACCATTTCATATTTTCGTTTAACAAATGACTGGATTAATCCTGAAAATAAAACAAATCCTATGGGAGTATTCGAACCCAGTGAAAAAGGAAGGAGTGAGTGGTAAATTCTGAGCTTTGATATAATTATAAAATCTGTCGCAACTTTTTAAATGACTCAGCTTCATAAATGCTTTCAACAAAATGTCCGTAAATTAGAATAATGATCATGGCTATTGCACCTTTTCAACGTTATGAAATGTACCAGTATTTTAAGGTAATAAGAAATACAGAACATTAGAGCTTCTTTGATAAAAAAAAAAAATCTATGCGCTAATGCCTGATATGCACTTAGCACCATTAAACAAGCTAGATCGGTGAATTTTAAAAGCCTAGTGGTTGAAAGCTAGTGGATTATATGGAAGGGTCAATACACTCTCTCACCCAGAATAAATAACTTTTTATGTATATTAACTTCAGGGGGGTATGTTTGGCTCATTGAAAACAACTTAATTGGCTTCCCGTGGTGAACTGTAAGCGGTTCGTGATGTATTTTTATTAGTTAGAGCTAAATACTCTTCGTTCTCACTACAATGAAAATTTTTCACGCTTTGATATTTTAAATGGAGCAAATATTCTAAGTATAAATGTTACACAGGGTAAAGTTGTTTCACATAAGTTTTGTAAAGTTTAGTTTGTAAATATATATATATATCTTATAAATGTTACACAGGGTAAAGGTGTTTCATATAAGTTTTGTAAAGTTTAGTTTGTAAATATATATATATATCTTATAAATGTTACACAGGGTAAAGGTGTTTCATATAAGTTTTGTAAAGTTTAGTTTGTAAATATATATATATATTATAAATGTTACACAGGGTAAAGTTGTTTCACATAAGTTTTGTAAAGTTTAGTTTGTAAATATATATACACATCTTATAAATGTTACACAGGGTAAAGTTGTTTCACATAAGTTTTGTAAAGTTTAGTTTGTAAATATATATATATCTTATAAATGTTACACAGGATAAAGTTGTTTCATATAAGTTTTGTAAAGTTTGTAAATATATATATATATATTCTATAAATGTTACACAGGGTAAAGTTGTTTCACATACGTTTTGTAAAGTTTAGTATGTAAATATATATATATATTTTATAAATGTTACACAGGATAAAGTTGTTTCACATACGTTTTGTAAAGTTTAGTATGTAAATATATATTAGATATAAACACGAACAAAAGCATATATACATTTTAGATATGAACACGAACTAAAACATATGTATATATATCTCAGAACTAAACCAGAGCCCCTCAGTAGTTCAGCGGTAAGTTTGAGAACTCAAAACACTAAAAATCGTGTAGACGGAGCAATGTCCATTGTGTAGCTTTACACTTAACGACAAATAAACAAACTAAAGCGGAATTCGTTTCTATTTTATCAATAATTTGATGAATAATTAGATTATTAAAGCCTTTCAAAGTTAAGTGTTTCATCTGTATTTTCAGTTTTCGATTTTTCTCACATAAATGGCTTTGGAATCTGCACGAGACTCAGATCAATAAAGAACAAGCTAAGTCTATTAACGTGTGCCATTTTACCGCGCATGCGCAGATTAGTCTTCCATCTCTCTTACATAACATGGTTTTCAAATTATCTCAGTCGACTTTTGAGTCTTCTCAATTTAAAGTAATATTAATGGCATTTAAAAAAGTTTTTGTGATTGAGATGTTATTAATTAAGATAGTCAATGATCCAGAAACGATTTGGTGCATGAATAGTCCAAGAAAAAAAAGGTTTAAGAAATCGATGGAGGTGGAGGTCAAAATTAATAATTCTGGATTAAGTGCTTCTTCATTAGTAATTTACAAATACTGTTAGCATAAGCTCATAATGAACTTATGAAATAACGACTAAGACAATGGTTTGTGGCAGCCTCTGGTTCAACCGGAACTTTGAGAGACAAAGCTGAATGGCTCTGGTTCAACCGGAACTTTGAGAGATAACAGCTAAATGGCTCTGGTTCAACCGGAACTTTGAGAGATAAAGCTGAATGGCTCTGGTTCAACCGGAACTTTGAGAGACAAAGCTGAATGGCTCTGGTTCAACCGGAACTTTGAGAGACAAAGCTGAATGGCTCTGGTTCATCCGGAACTTTGAGAGACAAAGCTGAATGGACCGGATGAAATGCACTTTGGAACAGATGGGGTCGCGCAGATTGGGGATGCCTGAAATGGGGTCGACATTGAAAAAAGTTTGGGAAGACGCTGTTCTCCGACATAACTCTAATATAATGTATCTGACATTTATTTCAGCTAAGCTGATTGGCTAATAGTGTTTATTTAAATTGCCTGAAATGTTGCTATAGGTTGGAAACATGGTGGACATTGCTTAACTGGTTTCTGATATTGTAGTAAAATATATGATCACACTTCTGGGCTGCGCGTGGCCAAGTGGAATGTGAAGCTGAAGGTCAGAAAATAGTTGACGGGGATCTAAAGATGTAATTTTATAATCATAGGTGTAAGGAAAAACGGATATTCACCGAGAAAACTCCAAATTCACTGATCGGGTGTGTTTTAATATCAACGTTAGGTCGGTTTTTTAAAGCTCGCCCCCTTTTCTCCCTCAGTTGCTCAGCGTCAGATGTGTAGCTCGTGTTTAGAAAACAAAGAAACAAATTGTAATAGGCCTTTGTAACGTCAAGGAATACAGAATCTAGAGTTACTTTTATATTCCCAAGTGAACTACTGCCGTGAATATTTATTTAAAGTGCTTAATTAGTTGTGTCTAGATAGTCTTCTTTATTATAAGCTTGCCCCTCTCCCCCCCAGTGGCACTGCCACATGTCTGCGGACTTACAACGCTTGAAACCGGGTTTCGATACTCGTGGTGGGCAGAGAACAGATAGCCCATTGTGTAGCTTTGTGCATAACTACAAACAAATTAATAAGCCCCCCCAGTGGCACAGCGGTGTATGTCTGCGGACTTACAACGCCAGAAACCGGGTTTCGATACCCGTGGTGGGCAGAGCACAGATAGCCCTTTGTGTATAATTAAAAACAAACAAACAAACAAATCAATTGTATGGTATTTGGTTGTTGTTCAACGTGAACTGTTTATAATATATTTGATTGTGTAGGCCTCAACAAGACGGGTTCAGGGGGATATTAAACCTTAATGTGCCTCATGCGGAGGTGTTCAGCTAGTACATATACCAATACTTTAGAGCCTCATGTGACTTGATCAGAAATGTTATTGTAGGGTTATAGGAAAATGTCATTAGGATGGTTTCGGTCTTGTAAACACTTACCTACCATGGTGTGTTTTGTATAGTGTTAGCCTATATACATAGAAATGTTGACGAGGTATCCATATTGTGCTGTTAAACGAGGTATCCATAATGTGCTGTTTAATGGGGTATCCATAATGTGCTGTTTAATGGGGTATCCATAATGTGCTGTTAAACGAGGTATCCATAATGTGCTGTTTAATGGGGTATCCATAATGTGCTGTTAAACGAGGTATCCATAATGTGCTGTTTAATGGGGTATCCATAATATGCTGTTTAATGGGGTATCCATAATGTGCTGTTTAATGGGGTATCCATAATGTGCTGTAAGACGAAGTATCCATAATCCTATATTTGACGAGGCATCCATAATACTATTTTTGACCAGGTATCCATAATCCTATATTTGACGAGGTATCCATAATCCCATATTTGACGAGGTATCCATAATACTATATTTGACGAGGTATCCATAATACTATGTTTGACGAGGTATCCATAATCCTATATTTGACGAGGTATCCATAATACTATATTTGACGAGGTATCCATAATACTATGTTTGACGAGGTATCCATAATCCTATATTTGACGAGGTATCCATAATCCTATATTTGACGAGGTATCCATAATCTTATGTTTGACGAGGTATCCATAAAACTGTTCTCATGATAAGACAATGATTTCATTTACTTGCTATTTTACATTTTTACGTCTTCCGACTTTTTTATGTTTTGTTCGAGTCTGTCTTTGTATAAAGATGTGTAAATGAAGTACATTTAAATATTAACTCTCATTCGACGTTTCTATTCATTCGCTATTTTATTGCTATTGTTATGTAGCTCAGGTAAAGCGTTACCTTACTGAAGTGGTCTGTTGTCGCCATTAGATGTCCTACATCTTCATTATAAACCCCGAGACCTAAACCCTTAATTATGGCTTTACTGCGAAATAACGTCCGAAAAGGTAATAAACATCACATTAAAATAATTGCCCTATTTTCTTTAGTCCATTTTAATTGCGATCTCTGTCATTAATTACACAGCTTACTGGGAAGCCGACATAGTCAACCGATGGTAGTAACACAGAGGCCTAAAGAGATGATACATACATATTTACTGTATGGTTTATTGGTTGGGAAAAGTGAGACAGGGACTGAAGTGTTTGGTGTAATTGTTGAGTTTCCATTACTATGTACAGAATTTGCATATCAAGACTTAGTAATCGTTGCTCATGCCAGATGAATTACGTGGAGAGTTATATCTGATGTTTCTCAAGGAATTTGTTGTAACGTATAGTTGGAGAGGTGAAATATCTGCTGAGACATCCGAACTGATACGAAGATCGATCCGTTTCTATATGTTTCTCATTATTGATGAGATAAATTCCGCTTTTACCGAAGTCATTTCGGTCATCGAGTAACTTCCTTTCCCATAGAACTGTTCGAGTATAACAACGCCATCTGCCAAAGACATATTGCGAAGGGATAAAATTGAATACTTTTTATCTACTAAAGTTTTTGCCATGCAGAAACCCCGCCGATTAAGATCACTCGGCGTTAGGCCTAGTATGAAGTCATGTAGAGGTTGGCGACTGAATCAAAGATTTTCGTGGGAAATAGTGCGTGATTGTGTTTAGAGAAGCATTGGAAGTGGTATAGTGCGTGATTGTGTTTAGAGAAGCATTGGAAGTGGTATAGTGCGTGATTGTGTTTAGAGAAGCATTGGAAGTGGTATAGTGCGTGGTTGTGTTTAGAGAAGCATTGGAAGTGTTATAGTGCGTGATTGTGTTTAGAGAAGCATTGGAAGTGTTATAGTGCGTGGTTGTGTTTAGAGAAGCATTGGAAGTGTTATAGTGCGTGGTTGTGTTTAGAGAAGCATTGGAAGTGGTATAGTGCGTGATTGTGTTTAGAGAAGCATTGGAAGTGTTATAGTGCGTGATTGTGTTTAGAGAAGCATTGGAAGTGGTATAGTGCGTGGTTGTGTTTAGAGAAGCATTCGAAGTGGTATAGTGCGTGGTTGTGTTTAGAGAAGCATTGGAAGTGGTATAGTGCGTGGTTGTGTTTAGAGAAGCATTGGAAGTGGAGACATCTATAATTACGGCACATTTTTTTTCAGTATTTTATCTTCAGAGGCGCCATCTAGAGCTTAGTCCTCCGGCTCAGAATTACCCTAAATCTATATATAAAAATACACCTAATTTTTATTTATCACGTTTTCCTCTTTCCAGATACACATCCGTAATTATAAGAACGCATCAAACTGCCAAAAGGAAGAGAACCGAGTTAAATATTATAATTCTTGGTTTGTTTTGAATTTTGCGCAAAGCTACACGAGGGACATCTGCGATAGCCGTCCCTAATTTAGCAGTGCAAGACTAGAGGGAAGGCAGCTAGTCGTCACCACCCACCGCCAACTCTTGGGCTACTCTTTTACCAACGAATAGTGGGATTGACCGTCACATTATAACGCCCCCACGGCTGAAAGGGCGAACATGTTTTGGTGGGACAGGGATTCGAACCCTCAGATTGCAAATCAAGCTCCCGAACCACCTGGCTATGCCGAGCCTATATTATAATTCAACTGTTTCTGTAGTATCAAAGAACAGAGCATATTCTGCACAATTCAATTCTAAAAACAACTATCGATAGATATCTTTTATACAAAAAAAAAAAAAGGTGAGAACTTGCTATTAGCCCTCTAAATAACTACTATAGCTGTGATTATATGCATGTATAAAATAAGATGCAATACACTTCTTACCTTAGTGCAATACACTTCTTACCTTAGAAAGTGCCCACCCTCTCCCTGGCTCAGTTGTAAGTTTGGAGGCTTATAACGCCCAAAACCACATAGTATAGCTTTGCGTTTAACAAACCAATCTGAGAAAACAACTTTTACTTATTTCATAAATGATATAACTTCATAGCTCATTCGACTGAACATCGACTGTCGCCATTGGACTATATCGTGTTTAAGCTTACCACAGAGGTTGGACGACTCATATTAACTAGTTGTCTTTAGAAATAGTGTACAGTAAAGTAAATAACTTACTAGGATGTCTGACCGTTCAAGGATATAGAAAGATAGCTACAATTAAGAATAAATTGGGCCTACTACTACTATATATTTCATAAATTTCCAATCTTATAATTGTACGAGATCATCCCAAATCATATACATTAAAAATAATATTTTAAATAACATCCTTTTTTCATTCGAAAAACGAGGAGTAACGTAATTCTCCTACTTTATTCTATTGTGTAAGTACGAGGATATTTATTTTGGGGTGGTTGTCAGAAAAATAAAAGATGCAGTATTGGAAATAATAACGGAACCGTTGAGAAAAAAAAAGGGTATAAAGCGCAAATATCACGGGAATAATAGTCCATTATTGTGTTAAAATGAACTGCACCAATGTAAATGATAGTCCTATATTGTGTGAAAATGAACTGCACCAATGTAAATGATAGTCATATATTGTGTGAAAATGAACTGCACCAATGTAAATGATAGTCCTTTAGTGTGTGAAAACGAACTGCACCAATGTAAATGATAGTCCTATATTGTGTGAAAATGAACTGCACCAATGTAAATGATAGTCATATATTGCGTGAAAATGAACTGCACCAATGTAAATGATAGTCATATATTGCGTGAAAATGAACTGCACCAATGTAAATGATAGTCCTATATTGTGTTAAAATGAACTGCACCAATGTAAATGATAGTCCTATATTGTGTTAAAATGAACTGCACCAATGTAAATGATAGTCCTTTAGCGTGTTAAAATGAACTGCACCAAGTTTAGATAAAGAAGTAAAGAGGGATGTCTTGTTATGGTTAGATAAAGAAGTAAAGAGGGATGTCTTGTTATGGTTAGATGTAGAAGAAAAGAGGGATGTCTTGTTATGGTTAGATAAAGAAGAAAAGAGGGATGTCTTGTTATGGTTAGATGTAGAAGAAAAGAGGGATGTCTTGTTATGGTTAGATAAAGAAGAAAAGAGGGATGTCTTGTTAAGTTTAGATAAAGAAGTAAAGAGGGATGTCTTGTTATGGTTAGATATAGACGTAAAGAGGGATGTCTTGTTATGGTTAGATGAAGAAGTAAAGAGGGATGTCTTGTTACGTTTAGATAAAGAAGTAAAGAGGGATGTCTTGTTGTGGTTAGATAAAATCTAACCATAACAAGACATCCCTCTTTACTTCTTCATCTAACCATAACAAGACATCCCTCTTTACTTCTTCATCTAACCATAACAAGACATCCCTCTTTACTTCTTCATCTAACCATAACAAGACATCCCTCTTTACTTCTTCATCTAACCATAACAAGACATCCCTCTTTACTTCTTTATGTAACCATAACAAGACATCACTCTTTACTTTTTCATCTAACCATAACAAGACATCCCTCTTTTCTTCTACATCTAACCATAACAAGACATCCCTCTTTTCTTCTACATCTAACCATAACAAGACATCCCTCTTTTCTTCTACATCTAACCATAACAAGACATCCCTCTTTACTTCTTCATCTAACCATAACAAGACATCCCTCTTTACTTCGGTAAGAAAAAAGAGGGATGTCTTGTTATGGTTAGATGAAGAAGTAAAGAGTGATGTCTTGTTATGGTTACATAAAGAAGTAAAGAGGGATGTCTTGTTATGGTTAG
>NW_013669018.1:89717-101851 GCF_000517525.1 Limulus polyphemus
GGTTAGATGAAGAAGTAAAGAGTGATGTCTTGTTATGGTTACATAAAGAAGTAAAGAGGGATGTCTTGTTATGGTTAGATGAAGAAGTAAAGAGGGATGTCTTGTTATGGTTAGATGTAGAAGTAAAGAAGGATGTCTTGTTATGGTTAGATGTAGAAGAAAAGAGGGATGTCTTGTTATGGTTAGATAAAGAATTACCGCATTCCTTTGCATGTTTACTTCAGGTTTTTCTTACGTCGTGGGTTGAACGACTTTGTTTGGCACGCCCCCCAGTGGCACAGCGGTATGTCTGCGGATTTACAGCGTTAGAAACCGGGTTTTGATACCTGTGATGGGCAGAACACAGGTAGCCCATTGTGTAGCTTTGTGCTTAACTAAAAACAAAAACAAACAAACTGTTTGGCACTTCTTGAAAACCTACCAACAGCGAATCAAAGAGATACAAACAGCTTTTAATGTCATTGTTTACAGGTTATAACTTGGAACTTCGGATTAAGTTATTCATAACTTTATTCATTTTCTGCTACTTCTCTCATCTTCTGATCTCTCTCTCTCCACCTATTAGAGTTACTTGGTTGTTAAGAACATCGACTAGGCTTACGATCCATTAGACAAGGGTTATATAGATCTCAATTAACGCACTAGATGGATTCTTATTTGTACTTGTAATCCCAATATTAAAGTGTGTAGAACTGCATATTGCCTCTCTGTGTGCATCTTCACATCGTTTTCCTTTATATTAACACACATTATTATACACAATGAGAAAAACAAAGACAGTTTTGTAATTATGGAGTTTCACCATGCACTGACGGTTTCAAGTATTAATTAAATATCATTATACATAATTTATAGTTGTTGCGTAAAACTCATAACATGGTTAATTGTTTTTGTTTGTAACTAAGCACAGAGCTATACAATGGGCTATCTGTGCTGTGCCCACTACGAGCCCACTACCTTATAAGCCTTTAGACTTACCGCTAAGCCACTGGGGGCAACATGGTTAAAGTAAACACTGAATAAGTTTTGCACCAAGATAAAAATTGGTTCAAACGTAGCCCAGATCTAACTATGGATCTGATGACTCCCTGTTCGCGTCCCGTTACTGCAAAAACAAATTGCTCTCTGTGCTTCGATGGTAACGGTCATATCCCACTTTTTGGTAAAACAAGAGTAGCTCAAGAGTTGGCGGTTGTTGCTATTTACTAGCAGCATTATCTCGAGTCCATCAGTTTAAACCTAGGGGCTGCTAGCGTCAAGTGTTCTTGAGTTTATATCCGGAAACCAACAAACAAGTATCAGTTTCAGGTTCTTGTTAAAACTCCGTCTTGCACGAGCAACAGTTTAAAGTACCTTATATCCTGATTCAGCTCTACAGACTCACTAAAAGCAGTTGATTCAAGTATATCAGCTTTACTGTCACGTTTTGTTTTGTTCTGTTTCGTTTTCTTAGCGCAAATCTACAAAATGGACTTACTGAGTTCTGTCCACCACTGGGAATCGAACCCCGAATTTTAGCGTTGTTAAGTCCGTAAATTGACCTCTGACCTACTGGGAGACTAATGTCGCGTTAAGTTGCATCGTATTGTTTATTGAACATTTACACGTAACTCGTTTACTTCCAAGTACCGAAAAGTACACTTTATAGGCACGATGCTTTATGACCCTTAAGCCTAAGGCTAGTTCAGAGCGAACCCAAAGACAGCATGCTGACAATAATTTATTGACTTATCGTATAACATTTGTTTATAAAAGCATTATATTTGAAATAATGCCTTTGCGGGCGGACCAGTATGCTGAATGCTAGATTAACTAATAATGTTCATTAGTAGAGTTCTCTCATTAACGTAGTTGAATCCATTGTTTAAATAACGACTTTCTTTTTATATTGACATTTTATATCTTATGTTGTCATTTATAACGTTAATTTACCCTTGCTCCCTCGGTGATTCGAGGTTCGAATCTCCGTTGTAATATCGATCTCACTTTTTCCTTTACATTTTGATTATCTCTCGAAGAATGTAAATTTTTCCAATTTCCTTTTTTCTTTTTTTTTTTTTGCTTATTTTAATTAATTACTCTTTGTGTAACATACTCCTGTTTGGAGGGAAAAAATTTCCCGATTTATATATATACACCTCGATCGTTGTGTTGGCATATACGATTTTTGCTACCAAATTTTTGAGATATATATATAAATAAATCACTTCACTTTCGTATTTTTGTAAACGAACAGATGACTTGAAAATACCGTAATCTGCAGAAAATCTAACTGTGATGAATAAACATCAAAAATACAATAACTCTAATTAATAAGTGCGTGTTTGCTTTAACAGAAACAGCTCACAAAAGGACGTATTGTTTGGATATTCTGTTGCCAAAATAAATTGACAGTAATAGGATTTGCACGCCTATTAATGGAAAAACTTTTCACACATTTCGTTCGTTGAAGGTATTGCCACGTGGATCATTAATTGCTAAGAAAGTGCTTTGCAGAACAAATAATAACACGAGGTTTGTTATATCTTATTACACCACACCTCTGAAGACGAACTATACGTTTTTTGTTTGTTTTTTTAGTTCGAAACATGTCAGACTAAGAGTTAACAAGAACACATTTTTTTCGTGCACAAGAAAAATATAAATAATTTCTATATCGTTTTCCAGTTTACGTTCATCAATGGCGAATAATATTTTCAGGAAAAGGAAGACGATATGAAACGGTACTGTAAGAAACTAACGATTAGACTTATTAAAGTTATTTAACAGATACAAAATAATATACTAACGATATACAAAAATCTGATATGTTCTATCACAGAACACCATTATTATTCATTTCTAGAGGCGCTGTGTCAGTTCCACACGTTGTGCTCTATGGTTTATTCTATATTTATAGCATGCTTTCGTGAGGATCTATGTCAGTTCTACTCGTCGTGGTCTATGGGTTATTTTATAATATGTTCTAACGAGGCATTGCATCCGTTCCACACGTTGTGCTCTATGGTTTATTCTATATTTATAGCATGCTTTCGTGAGGATCTATGTCAGTTCTACTCGTCGTGGTCTATGAGTTATTTTATAATATGTTCTAATGAGGCATTGCATCCGTTCCACACGTTGTGCTCTATGGTTTATTCTATATTTATAGCATGCTCTCATGAGGATCTGTGTCAGTTCTACTCGACGTGTCTATGAGTTATTTTATAATATGTTCTCATGAGGAATTGTGTCAGTCGCACACGTTGTGCTCTATGAGCTAATGAATACCATGTTCTGTGATTATTTCGACAATATTTTGAAGTTGCCATATTCGTCACTCAGAAATAATTCTGACATGAAACGCCACTAAACTATTGCTCTAGGAAAAAAAGCGAACACATTATCACAAGAAAGCTTAGTTTAAGCTTAAAGTCCTCGACGCTTTCATCGTGCCGCCAAATCCTATCCTGCTTGGTGTCACTATGTGCCAAATTCTAGCCCGTGTCACATAAATTTGCCTTACCTAAGTTAAAAAAAACAGAGCCAAATGAACCAGTCTACTGTCTCATCAGAATTGCTGTTGGCTTCTGTTATTCTCTTCGAAGGTGGAACGTTTTAATATCGTTTAATATCAAAGGGGTGGATTTATGGGATTTGGTGGTACATCATCTTGAAGACCTGTTTGTAGTAGCGGTGAGAGTCTTTTCTAAACTAGTATAAAACCTGTAATATATTCCTACACATGAAGAAAATATCCTGAAAATATAGTACATAAAACATGATATATATAGAAACCCAATTAGAAACAATATTGAAACTTTGTAATCTATATAAACATAATAGTACTGTCTGTTGTATGTCCATGTAACTACTTCGCTGGGTGTGGATGGATCTTCACCTAAATTGCTATGGAGGTTCATTAGGTCCATGCGGAGTTACAAACAAATTTTCAGTTTTGCATTTTGCGTTTGGCGGTTTTTATGGGCGTTTTTGCGTTTCTTATAGTTACATATAAGGGAAGCAGCTTTTTCCTGTCTTAAGATAACCTTTCATTATTAATGAATTTACATAACCTCCGTTTAGTGGACGCGTACTCCAGCTAGTTGTTAATAAATCATTATTTTGAGACAAACATAGGAAAAAGTATTTAGGTAAACGAGTTATTACATAAAGAGAACTTAGAAAAGTTATCATACACAACAAGAGCAGACTTCTTTGATATATATTATAGTATATAGGTCTTGATACAAGACTATTTCTGTAAGAGTCTAAGTCCAGGCATACACGATTAACATTGAATAACAGGAGGTTAAAGGCTAAGATTAAATTTCACTATTTTTAAGGGAAGTTCGGTTCTGATAATAGCCTGTTTTTGTAAAGAATTAAAAGAAAATTTGAATCGTTTGCTGGAAAATAACACAGATACATGTACAAAATGTATAAGAAAAACGGGAATAGAAAAATATTCATCCTTAAAAAGCAGACGAGAGGCCTCTGTAAGAGGCTGATAAAAAAATTACACCAAAACATACTCAATCTTAACATTTGAGAAACAAACTCGTCCTGAAAGATTACTATCGGATGATATGTAAAATGTAGAGGTAAAATCAGATGAAATCTGGGATGATGTGTAAAATGTAGAGGTAAAATCAGATGAAATCTGGGGTGATATGTAAAATGTAGAGGTAAAATAAGATGAAATCTGGGATGATATGTAAAATGTAGAGGTAAAATAAGATTAAATCTGGGATGGTATGTGAAAATGTAGAGGTAAAATCTGATGAAATCTGAGATGATATGTAAAATGTAGAGGTAAAATCAGATGAAATCTGGGGTGATATGTAAAATGTCGAGGTAAAATAAGATGAAATCTGAGATGATATGTAAAATGTAGAGGTAAAATAAGATGAAATCTGGGATGATATGTAAAATGTCGAGGTAAAATAAGATGAAATCTGAGATTATATGTAAAATGTAGAGGTAAAATAAGATAAAATCTGGGATGATATGTAAAATGTAGAGGTAAAATAAGATGAAATATGGGATGATATGTAAAATGTATAGGTAAAATAAGATTAAATCTGGGATGATATGTAAAATGTAGAGGTAAAATAAGATTATTGTGTGTTGAGCTTTAATTCTAATGTTTTGAAAGGATTCATTATGTATTTAGCTTTGACCTTAAGCATAGATTTGTGTGTTTGTGGGTGTGGGTGTGAGTGATAAATGTAGTTTTTTAGGTTCGAAAATTAAATATAATAAGTTTTACGATATTAGTGGTTCTTAAAAAATTCGGTTTTATTGTATTGTTGGTTAATATATATTCCAGATTTCTAAAAGAAGAAACGTCCATACAATAAAAAGGCAAACAACTAACACTTCAAAATATAATTTCGTTAAGTAATTCAGAGTACTGAATTACTATTTCGATGGTTGTTACTACTGGCACCTTTTTTAACCTTATGTTTTTAGTATAACCTTTGATATGGATTCCTTATATGTTGAGTTTTGATATTAATCAGTGGCACCGCGGTATGTCTGCGGACTTACCACGCTAGAAATAAGGTTTCGATACCCATGGTAGACAAAGTACAGATAGCCCATCGTGTAGCTTTGTGCTTAACTTCAAGCAAACAAACAAAACCTTTTGAATTGGTTCTTTATGTGTTGAGTATCGACCTTTAAATTTTAAATGGATTCATTATGTCTGAGCTTTGATCTTAGCCTTTTTAATGGATTCGTTATATGTTGAACTCTGACCTTAATCTTTTGAATGGATTAATTATGTGTTTAGCTTTGACCTTAATATTTTGAATGGAGTAATTATGTGTTTAGCTTTGACCTTAATATTTTGAATGGATTAATTATGTGTTTAGCTTTGACCTTAATCTTTTGAATGGATTCATTGTGTGTTGAGCTTTGACCTTAATTTTTTGAATGGATTCATTGTGTGTTGAGCTTTGACCTTAATCTTTTGAATGGATTCCAAAAAAAAGTACTACCATTTCTTAAGTGCTTATAGAAATTTTTACTAATTTCACCTTTTGCTGTCTTTAAAACTATAACAATCAACAACTGATCCATTTCTTTGCTTTTCTGATCTGAATATTCAATAAAGTACAGTTAATTCATGTAATTGGTCTATTTTATAAACATCTATTAACTTTTCAAAAGGCCCGGCATGGCCAGGTGGTTAGGGCGCTCGACTCGTAATCTGAGGTTCGAATCCCCGTCACACTAAACATGCCAACCTCCGCCTTTGCCTGGTCCCAAGTCCGGGATGAGAAAGGAGGAGGGTTGGGCGCGGAGCTAGCAACTCCACCCCGTAAAAACCAACCTGCTACAAGTAACTGCAACAACAACTTCCGTTGCGGCCCTATGCTCCACTGGGAGTTTACAGGAATAAAAAAATAACTTTTTAAAAATATGAATCGTTTAATGAATTGAATCTAGAATAATGCTCTTAAATTACAATATAATCGGCTTTAATAAACCCAATATATTCTATAATATTCATTGTACTTTAAAACCATGTTAAAGTATTGAACACCGAAACCTGGCGGAGAAAATTAATCTAAACAAAAGATAGATCCGGAGAGCTAGCTATTTTTACACATTTAATTTCAAATCCTTAGTGAACTAATTAAGAATAATCTGAAAAAAAAATCCATCTCCGGTTAAGCATGACTTATATGACCTAAAAACTTTGCTATCCTTTACAACATTAATCTTACAAAACTAATAATGGCGTAACTTCAGTAATATAAATATATTATAATTTTATATAATTGAGACATTAATAAATTTTCTTTTCTTAGCAACAACAAATTGTTTAGTTTCGTACATGCACTCTGTACATTTAAAAAAATGTTCGTAAATCTTATGCTGCACAAAGACGTTATAAATTAGTAAAAAAATATTAATTTCGCGCATTAAACTCACATGCTGTAACCAAAGAAGATGGCTAAACACGAGGTAAATAAATAAATAAAAGAAAAGTCATAACTGTTCGACAAGCTAACAAACGTGATAAAGTAATACATAAAGCTAACACTACAGAAAATTTAAATTGACGCTAGAGTCAAGGAAAACTAAAACTTGCAACACAATTTCGTTAAAATATATAGATTATTTGGTAGTATTTTGTTGGGATTAATTTATTTTCGGGTTATAGGAACTTTTTGTGTTGGGTTTGGTAATAACATTCTTATATCTTGAAAGTCAGCTGATGCTATTATTTAAATTAAATCCGGTTTTCAAAAAATAAAATTGATATTTCCCGTTCCTTAATGAGAGTAATATTGAATGAGGAGAATGTGAAAGAAAACTGTATTCATGGTATTTTAAAAAAGTAGTGAACAACCCGGATCTGGTTTCGATACTCGTGGTGGGCAGAGCACATATAGCCCATTCTGTAGCTTTGTGCTTAATCACAAACAAACAAATAAAGATCTGTATGAACTGCGTATAGCTTCCCTATAGGTAGGTGATAAATATGTTGCAAATATGGGTGCTAAAGGACACCCATATTCTACATAGCACCCTTATACTTCATGAATGCGTGCAAGTATGGGTGCTAAAGGACACCCATATTCTACATAGCACCCTTATACTTCATGAATATGTTGCAAGTATGGGTGCTAAAGGACTACCCATATTCTACATAGCACCCTTATACTTCATGAATGCGTGCAAGTATGGGTGCTAAAGGACACCCATATTCTACATAGCACCCTTATACTTCATGAATATCTTGCAAGTATGGGTGCTAACGAACTTCTGATACATCAGATAACACTAATTCAACTTTTTTTCGTAAATAATAATGGTTCGAGGATGCACTCTCCGGAATTATGGGAACGGACTCAACTACTACACATTAATCTAACTTATTTCCCTTTCGTGCTCGCTGTTTCGCCCCTCAGGTTGAGCAACCACAGCAACAGATCGACAATGTAGCTAATACCACTAGCTAGTTTTTTTTTTTTGCCATAAGTACATGTCTTGTTTTGTTCTGTTATCTTTGTAGTGCCTAAGAGAGTATATGGACTAGAAAGCACAAATATGTTTCCAAAATCTGCACATAATTGGATGTCTAAATAAGTATATGAATAAATAAATATATATATAAATATTATAGATTGAATATGTATGTATGAATGTATTAGGAATTGTACTAACTAATAAGGCCCCTCAGTGGCACAGTCTGCGGAATTAGAACGCACAGCCGTATGTCTGCGGAATTAGAACGCTAGAAACTGAGTTTCGATACCCGTCGTGGGCAGAGCACAGATAGCTCTTTGTGTAGATTTGTGTTTAACAACAGTAACCTAACTAATAATAGGTCGTTATATATACACAAATAATAAATTATATTGTATTAGTGATTAAAAAAAAAAAAACGCCAGTGAGATTATTCAAATTTTATGGATTATCTTTAAGCACACTGAGGTTTCGTTCTGTCCCTTGACCTACAAATTTAAGAAATATTTATCTCGAAATTTGACATTTATTCTATAATTTAGAGCTTACGTTGAATACAAAACATCTTTATGTAGTTCCTGTATGTTTTACAGAATAATTTAAAGTGTTTATCACGTGTAGTATATATATATATATATATATATTGTTATCTATATAATAACGGCTGGTAGAAATTACCCACCACACACCGCAACATTTATACGGTTAAAGAAGAAAACAAATATAGATAAAAGTTCTTTTCAGGTGTTACACATATCTTTGTCGTTTCTGTATATTTGGTTTGTTCCACAAACGATACGACAGTAACAAGAAAATACAACAGTTACAAACCCATATTAATTGTATTTTACAAATTGAAAAACGAACACTCGATTTGATCTTAACATATCATTATGAAGGTTATTTTTTATATCAGACATATAAATTATACACCTTCATGGAATGTAAAAATAAAACAGAAAAATTAAAGTCGTTTCGTCAGATTCACTGCCCATCAACAGGCTTTAAAGCAACAGAGAACTCTACCTAAAGGAACCTCCTCAGCTACCACATGCACTGAACGTCTCTCAGTTTCAGAAAGAGAACCTGTTCAGCTGTGGAAATACACTGATTGTTAACATCCTTCAGTTTCAGAATGAGGACCTGTTCAGCTGTGGAAATACACTGATTGTTAACATCCTTTCAATTTCAGAATGAGGACCTGTTCAGCTGTGGAAATACACTGATTGTTAACATCCTTCAGTTTCAGAATGAGGACCTGTTCAGTTGTGGAAATTCACTGATTGTTAACATCCTTCAGTTTCAGAATGATGATCTGTTTAGCTGTGGAGATAACTGATTGTTAACATCCTTCAGTTTCAGAATGAGGACCTGTTCAGTTGTGGAAATACACTGATCGTTAACATCCTTCAGTTTCAGAATGAGGACCTGTTCAGTTGTGGAAATACACTGATCGTTAACATCCTTCAGTTTCAGAATGAGGACCTGTTCAGTTGTGGAAATACACTGATCGTTAACATCCTTCAGTTTCAGAATGAGGACCTGTTCAGTTGTGGAAATACACTGATTGTTAACATCCTTCTATCTCCACAGCTAAACAGGTCATCATTCTGGAACTGAAGGAATTTGATAATAAATGTACTTTCCACAGCTGAACAGGTCCTCATTCTGAAACTTTTATGGCTGAACAGGTACTCATTCTGGAACTGGGGAAAAATGAATAATCAGTTTATACCTGATGCTGAGCACGTTCTTTTTCTGGAACTGAAGGATGTTAACAATCAGTGGGCTTACATTTTAAACCTGAAGGACATTGATTATTGCGGTGTCAGCGATTTGTATTTTAAAAAGTTGATAGATGTTTCTAAGACAGACCAATTACACAAACTGACTATACTTTCTTACGACTTTCAGGTAAAAAAAACAAAAATGAACCAGTTGTTGATTGATATGATTATAAAGGTTAAAAGTTTTAATAGAACTCTCTTCAATTAGGATCCGTTTACCGACGAGAATGATTCACTGTTGTGGAAAAATTTCACAGTTTTTTTAAAACTGCTGATTTGCCCATGGTTTGGATTATATGAGTCTCATCGTTAGCCCTTTCAACTTCTTTAATTTTGTCTTGATTAAAAGAGTTGAATCTAGTATAATGCTCTTAAATTATAGCATAATCGGGTTCACCAAACCAATGGAGTAGTTGTAAAAGTTCCTAAAGGTCACCTTCATCATTATTAATGATACAAAGCGAAGCAATATTGTCTCTCCTTGTGGAGTCTTTACAATAAGTTTCGTGTCCTGTTGCAAATAACTTGTTAATAAGATATAATATGTGCGTATTTAGGGAAGAAACAGAAAATCAGTTCTAAAGTGTCGACTCGCATTCTGAGGGTCGCGGGTTCGAATCCCCATTCCACCAAACATGCTCGCCCTTTCAGCCGTGGGGGCGTTATAATGTGACAGTCAATCCCACTATTCGTTGGTAAACGAGTAGCCCAAGAGTTGGCGGTGGGTGGTGACGACTAGCTGCCTTTCCCCTAGTCTTACACTGTTAAATTAAAAACGGCTAGCGCAGATAGCCCTCGTGCAGCTTTGCCCGAAATTCAAAACAAACAAACAAACAGTTCTAAAGTGCAACGTACGTAGAAAATAAAATAAAAAAGATAATTTTGAGCCGAGTAGGAAATGTTTAACACATTTGTTGTTGTTGTAATTTGTTTGAAAATAATGATAAATTTGTTTGATTGTTTTGAGTGCTTTTGAATTTCATAAACATAAAATATAAAAGGCCACGTTTCCAGTGGATAATGTAAACAATTATTCAGATATAGCGACGCATCTATATATATTTATATTTGTTTGTTTGTAATTAAGCACAAAGCTACACAATGGGCTATCTGTGCTCTGTCCAACCATTCACCTGGTCGAAGAATTGGTTATTTATGGTGGATATTCATACAACAAGTTCTTAATCTCTTGTTCAAAGTTTGCTTAGCGATAACTTTGTTTTTTCGTTTAGACTTTCGTACAAGACCCAAGATGTTCAATAATATTACACCCATTTTCCGATGACACATTAACACTGAGTTCTCCAGTTAGCATGAAAACAACAGTGAAGATTGATGATTTCTTGCAGACATTAGATAATCAATATCTCATTCATTCGAACAAAACCCACTGCGGCTGTGAGATAAAAATAAATAAATCACTGTTTAATTTTAGAACAGTGTTTCCAATATTCTTAGAAGTTTTAACTAAAGATTTCTGTATACGAACATTTCAACGTATCAGTGTGTGTATATATGCCCCCCAGTGGCACAGCGGTATGTCTGCGGACTTACAACACTAGAATCCGGGTTTCGATACCCGTGGTGGGCCATAATTAATACATATGAGAAACCTTTTTGAGATTCGAACGGGAATTCTGAATAATATTTGATGAATTTCTGTTTGTCCTACTTAAAAGACTAGGGATTTCTTTTTGGGCGACTAAGTAGTTAGGATTTAAATATTACCACTTAATATGTTATTCATAATATCAAAAAAAAATCGTTCAAGTTTAAATCTGATATTACTAAAAACATTTTTGTAGAGGTTTGGTACTATGGTTACCGCTTTTTCTTATATAGTTATTTTATTCTCATTTCTTGTTCACCAGGTTTTGTGTTCACACGTTGTAAAGCATCTTTTATTTTAACCAAGTCGATAAAGGTCACTTACGAGAGATAACTGACTTTCATTGGGTTTAGAGAAACAGCTGCTGCTGTCTTTTTTCCTGTCATGAAGACACGCGTGTGTTGCGAGTCGTAAGCGATAATAATCCAACAACAGTATACAAATAAATAAATAATTTGTTTGTTTCTTGTTATCAAGCACAAAGCTACACATTGGGCTGTCTGTGATCTGCCCGTCGCGGGTATCGAAATCCGATTTTTAGCTTTATAAGCCCTCAGATTTGCCTTCGGGTCACTGTTTGTTTTGTAATTAAGCACAAAGCTGCACAGTGGGCCGTCTGTGATCTGCCCGTCGTGGGTATCGAAACCCGATTTTTAGCGTTATAAGCCCTCAGATTTGCCTTCGGGTCACTGTTTGTTTTGTAATTAAGCACAAAGCTACACATTGGGCTATCTGTGATCTGCCCGTCGCGGGTATCGAAATCCGATTTTTAG
>NW_013669018.1:102900-105109 GCF_000517525.1 Limulus polyphemus
TATCGAAAACCTATTTTTAGTGTTATGAGCCCTCAGACTTGCCGTTGGGTCACTAGGGGGCAAACCAGTTGAAGAAAGTATTGAAGCAAATAGTGTAGGTGCCATTTCTTCAAAACATGTAAAGCACAACATATATAATATATTATATTATATATATATATATATACATAATTCTATGTAAATGAAATAAACCAAAGTATACAATTTGGACAACAAGACTGCTTTAATATAAATCCATAGGCATTGAATGTGTGAATTTGAAGAAATATTCTACAAACACACACATGCGCGATGAGGAGGAAGAAATTAAACTTTCAGGTGTATTGGACTCAGATGCCACCCAGTAACTTCTCTAGATCTAATTTATTTGTTAGGTTTGTGATTTGTGTATATATATATATTGTTTACTGGCATCAGAGAGTATCCCTGTAGTCTCCCCAAGGCGCCTAATCCAAACAGGAATTTTCTTTCGTTGATGTTCCTAGTATTTTCTTTTTTTATACTATTTGAGATGGGAATTTTGGTAGATTATCTACAAATTACTAATGGGAGAATATATAGATACAACATAAATAACATTGATACGTTTATTGTAAAATATATAGATACAACATAAATAACATTAATACGTTTATTGTAAAATACACAGATACAACATAAATAACATGAATACGTTTATTGTAAAATATATAGATACAACATAAATAACATGAATACGTTTATTGTAAAATATATAGATACAACATAAATAACATTAATACGTTTATTGTAACAGACATAGATACAACATAAATAACATTGATATGTTTATTATAAAATATATAGATACAACATAAATAACATTGATACGTTTATTGTAACAGACATAGATACAACATAAATAACATTGATATTTTATTGTAACATACATAGATACAACCTAAATAACATTGATATGTTTATTGTAAAATATATAGATACAACATAAATAACATTGATACGTTTATTGTAACATACATAGATACAACATAAATAACATTGATATGTTTATTATAAAATATATAGATACAACATAAATAACATTGATACGTTTATTGTAACAGACATAGATACAACATAAATAACATTGATATGTTTATTATAGAATATATAGATACAACATAAATAACATTGATACGTTTATTGTAACATACATAGATACAACATAAATAACATTGATATGTTTATTGTAAAAGACATAGATACAACATAAATAACATTGATACGTTTATTGTAAAATACATAGTTACGATTTAAATAACATTGATATTTTTATTGTAAGACACATAGATATAACATAACATTGATATGTTTATTGTAAGATACACAGATACAACATAAATAACATTAATACGTTTATTGTAAAATATATATATATACAACATAAATAACATTGATATTTTTATTGTAAGATATATAGATACAAGATAAATAACATTAATACGTTTATTGTAACAGACATAGATACAACATAAATAACATTGTTATTTTTAGTGTAAAATTCATACGACACTCAGTAGGATGAATGTAGCAAAGGGAATGTGTTAATGTGTTGTATTTAGTTAATATTACAATACTGGAATGTGTTAATGTAAATATTGTAATATTAACTAAATACAACACATTAACACATTCCAGTATTGTAATATTAACTAAATACAACACATTAACACATTCCAGTATTGTAATATTAACTGAATACAACGAAGAGTGTGTTTTGTAGCAAAGAAAATATTAACACATTCCAGTATTGTAATATTAACTAAATACAACACATTAACACATTCCAGTATTGTAATATTAACTCAATACAACGAAGAGTGTGTTTTGTAGCAAAGAAAACATTAACACATTCCAGTATTGTAATATTAACTAAATACAACACATTAACACATTCCAGTATTGTAATATTAACGCAATACAACGAAGAGTGTGTTTTTTTTACTGCTGGAACTAAGACATTTCTTTAATTTTTTTGAGGCTTTCATAACCAATTCTGATGTTATTACTATTAAATCATAATTTTATAGTACCCCAGACGTTTTTCTTCTAACAAACACACACGTATATATATATATTAGTTTGAAGCTTACATGGGACAATTTTTAGAAGTTCTTCAATTATTTGTCACTAAGTTTTTCACATCTTCTTATTTTTTTTTTTCGTGTCTTAATATAATTTAAACCAAGAA
>NW_013669018.1:105779-107523 GCF_000517525.1 Limulus polyphemus
TCTGTTAACAAGCTTTATCTACTGTAAGATATGGGTTATAGTTTCTGTTAACAAGCTTTATCTACTGTAAGATATGGGTTATAGTTTCTGTTAACAAGCTTTATCTACTCTAAGACATGGGTTATAGTTTCTGTAAACAAGCTTTATCTACTGTAAGATATGGGTTATAGTTTCTGTTAACAAGCTTTATCTGCTCTAAGACATGGGTTATAGTTCCGTTAACAAACTTTATCTACTGTAAGATATGGGTTATAGTTTCTGTTAACAAGCTTTATCTACTGTAAGATATGGGTTATAGTTTCCTGTCTTAGAGTAGATAAAGCTTGTTAACAGAAACTATAACCCATATCTTAAGGTATATAAGGCTTGTTAACAGAAACTATAACCCATATCTTACAGTAGATAAAGCTTGTTAACATGGGTTATAGTTTCTGTTAACAAGCTTTATCTACTCTAAGACATGGGTTATAGTTTCTGTAAACAAGCTTTATCTACTCTAAGACATGGGTTATAGTTTCTGTAAACAAGCTTTATCTATTCTCTGTTAACAAGCTTTATCTACTCTAAGACATGGGTTATAGTTTCTGTTAACAAGCTTTATCTGCTCTAAGACATGAGTATTTTGTGCTAAATATATCAATCCATGCTATGTTTTGTTTGTTGGATCTGGTGTTAATCCTCCTAGGAGTGTTCTCGACTAAGTATCACGACGACAAAACAAGAAGCCTTCTGGTCTATTCACCGTTCGCGTATTTTTTAATTTAAGTGAGTTTTATTGTTAAAAAGAAATACATTTTGTATAGCCCACTATAGTTTGGGAAGGAAGGAATTCGTAGTTGTTATGTTCTAATGATGAGACATGTATTAAGGAGAAAACGTGTGGAAAAGTACAACCCATATAAAACGAACAGTTGATTATAAAGTCCCGTGCTTGTATAACGTGCAATGAGAAGGATAAAACTAGGATTCCTTGTATAGATTTTACAGCGTATATAGAAACCTTACAGGCTATTAGCATAAGTTGGGTTTTAATCGTTATCGCTTGCTATATACCATATCTTCAGTTTATAAAGAGAGAGAGTTAAAAATTGCTTCTCGTTTGATTCTCTAAGGGAATGAGTTTCTATCAACGAACTTGTGAGCACTTGAAGTGCTCTCTCCTAGTATTTTCAATCCGGGACGATATGTTTTGTTTTGTTTTTGAATTTCGCGCAAAGCTACACGAAGGCTATAATAGTAATTATTATGTAATTTCACTATACGAATATTCCTCCTTGAAAAAGGCTGTGACATAGATCTCCAGTCATAGGGTTACACATGCTAGCATTTCTCTGTCGAAATATGCTGTGAATCAAAGATACAGGTACTAAACATGTTCGTCGATGATGTCATGGCGCCACTTAGGTTTAACATGATTTATTTTTCAACACAATGTCCTCCTGAGTCTATACACTTGCGCCAACAGTGCTCTAAGGTCATTGTGCCCTTATGGTGTTCTAAAGTCATTGTGCCCTTGTGGTGCTCTAAGGTCATTGTGCCCTTATGGTGCTCTAAGGTCATTGTGCCCTTATGGTGCTCTAAAGTTAATGCGACCTTATGGTGCTCTAAGGTCATTGTGCCCTTATGGTGCTCTAAAGTCATTGTGACCTTATGGCGCTCTAAGGTCATTGTGACCTTATGGTGCTCTAAAGTCATTGTGCCCTTGTGGTGCTCTAAGGTCATTGTCCCCTTATGGTGCTCTAAG
>NW_013669018.1:108294-118512 GCF_000517525.1 Limulus polyphemus
CCTTTTAGTATTGTCCTAATGGAAGAGCACACCTTTTAGTATTTTCCTAATGGAAGAGTACACCTTTTAGTATTGTCCTAATGGAAGAGCACACCTTTTTTGGGCAGCCCTCTTCTCTCTTCTTTGATTTCTTGGCGCAAATTGTTGAAACGGTTTGACCCCCCTTTCTAAATAATCAATTTCTAAAATGCCCTTGGCAACTCAAACAACTGACGCCATGACCTTCCCAACTGAGGGTTGTGATTTTAACTTCTTTGGGGTGGTAAACTTGGTTGTTTCCATTGCAAAATTTGCATTTTGGTCCTTGTGTCGAAGTGGTGAACCCGAGTTTCATCCATAGTTACGAATATATTGAAACCTTTAGAATTGGATGTTTGCTTTCAACAACTCGGATCTGTTTCTGCTCAGGTGATAACATTTTTGGAACACATCTGACACTAACCTTACTCATGCCCAAACTGTCATTCACAGTGCTTGCTATGGTACTTTTACCGATTCCCACTTCCTCTGCTATGTTTCTAAGGGTAATTCTTCTATGAAATATAGCAAAACCATGAACTTTATCTACAATTTCTGTTGTGGTCGATGTCGAGGGCCGACCTTACCTCGGGGTCATCTTCACATGATTGTCTACCGCGCTTAAACTTAGCACAACACTTTCTCACTGTTCAATATACCAGAGTGCCCTCTAATAATGTTGCTTCCATGTTTTGGTGGATTTTCTGCGATGTCATTTTGTTTTTAAGAAAATATTTGATGACAGCACGAAGTTTGATTTTCTTCGTGACGTTTAACACTACTCACTTCTTTACTTCAAAAGTCTGCAACGACGTTTAACACTACTCACTTCTTTACTTCAAAAGTCTGCAACGACATTTAACACTACTCACTTATTTACTTCAAAAATCTGCAGCACTCAAAGCAAGCTCGTTAAGTTACATGTTACTTGTTGTTTGCTCATAAAAACTTAATATTTAACAGAAAAAATCATACATTCCAGTTTTGTTTGTTTTTAAGGGCGGGCCACGAACTTTTCGGACAACCCTCGTATGTGTATATCATTTACAGAAGTTGGAAAAATAATGGAAGTGCGAAAATTGAAGTTTGAATTAATTTGGTTAACAGGTGGACCATCAACTAAAATCATTTACTGAACACTAACCCCCCCCCACAATAAGCTTGAAGAATTATAACGCTAAATTGGGGGTTCGATACCCGTGGTCAGCACAGCATAGATATCCTATTTGCAGATTTGTGCTTAGATACAGACAAGCCCCCCCCCCCACTGGCACAGCGGTATGTCTGCGGTCTTACAACGCTAGAAACTGGGTTTAGATACCCGTGGTGGGCAGAGCACAGATAGCTTTCTACTTAACTTCAAACAAACAAACAGATACAGACAAATAAACTCTTTAAAATATCGCTTCTGTAGTGTCCTCTAGATTATTGATTTACCAAGAACGCATTAATTATCTACATTCGGCACATTGTCCACGTGTATTTTACGTGAATTAACTCAGCGCACTTTTTTAACCGAAATTCTTTCACTTGTTATCATATTTCAAGCTCAGCTATCTTTTCGTACGTCATGAATTGCGTTTACCTGCAGTAAGCTACAGAATACAAATTATTATTAAAAATCAGCGTATTTCTATAGACGTTTCTCTGCAATAAACGCAATATATATATTTTATTTCGAAGTAAAAATAGGAAATTAACACACACACTGGGGGCTATTGTCTGGAAGATGGGGTTTCCAGTTTAAGATTTGTGCGGAATTTCCTCTCTAATATTGGATGGGCTTCTTTATAGCCGTTCGGAAGAATATTACAACTATCTCTGAGTTATTGTAGTTTAGAGTCTTATGAATAATATAGAACACTGACGTTGGAGTATTGAACTAAATATTTTGAAGGTTTTGGAGCAGTTATTGGTTTGTATGATTTCGTTGTTTGTTTTGTTTTCTCTAATATGAGTAGTCGTGTCTTTTAGAAATGAAAGTTATCATGTTTGATAAAAGTATCATTATTACTTTCTCACTTTTAACTGTTTTCTGTACTTCCATATATTTTGTATTACGTAATGTTCTTGTATTTCCTCCAGTGTCTGTTATGGCCATCAAGCCAAAACGTGTTTTAAGAGGCCTAAAAAAAGTGAAATGTTAAAGTAAATACGTGACAGTTTTTCCACAATTATTATTTGTTTGTTTGAAGTTAAGCACAAAGCTACACGATGGGCTCTGCCCACCACGGGTATCAAAACCCGGATTCTAGCGTTGTAAGTCCGCAGATATACCACTGGAGGGAGGGGGGCTGCTGAAAACGAATAACATTTTATGTTTCTCTCTTTTCCAACTTTTCATATTTTTCCAACTGAGATGTGCGAACTGTGTAGTAGTGGTACAGAATGTTTTTTTAAGACGACAAGTGGACCGACAAATTACCTTTCCTTGAATACCACAACTCTCTTTTCTTTAACCAATTATCTCGTCAAAGAGACTTCAAACGCCCGATAAATTAAGTACACTCTCGAACACCTCCTTTTGACGCTAATCCACAGGTGATGACGTCACAGAATTTCACGCATTCCAATTGGTCGGGAGCAGCTGAATGAGAACAGTATCAAACGCATTCATCCAAAACCTGTTCATTCTCAACACACTCAGGAAACGACTACAACACTCGCCTTCGCGTGGTGTTCCGCGCTGTGTACATTTGTTTTAAAAAAGAAGAAGAAGAAGAAAAAAAAAGACAAGAACTTATTATCAGGAAATCTGCCTGAGGCGTGCGTCATTTTCGTTTCCTTCGTAGGTAACGTACCAAATTCCCTGCGGCGTGACCCATTTGAACACGAGGATCATTTTCCAACGGTGAGTTAACATTTAACATTAAAACTATAAAAAAAGAAGAAAAGATGTTACGTTTCTTTCTCATCCTGGTTTTTCCGGTACAAAATATTTGATTACTACTGAAAATATGATTTGTCTTGTTACTTTCTACATTTCTGGCATGGCTAGGTGGTTAGGGCGCTCGACTCGCAGTAATACAGTTTAATAGTGATTAGTTAACTCTAGAAATCAGTGGCAACATGTAATACAGTATCGTTTAATAGTCATTAGTTAACTCTAGAAATCAGTGGCAACATGTAACACAGTTTAGTAGTCATTAGTTAACTCTAGAAATCAGTGGCAACATGTAATACAGTATCGTTTAATAGCCATTAGTTAACTCTAGAAATCAGTGACAACATGTAATACAGTTTAATAGTCGTTAGTTAACTCGAGAAATCAGTGACAACATGTAATACGGTTTAATAGTCGTTAGTTAACTCTAGAAATCAGTGACAACATGTAATACAGTTTAGTAGTCGTTAGTTAACTCTAGAAATCAGTGGCAACATGTAATACAGTTTAGTAGTCGTTAGTTAACTCTAGAAATCAGTGACAACATGTAATACAGTTTAGTAGTCATTAGTTAACTCTAGAAATCAGTGACAACATATTATACAGTATCGTTTAATAGCCATTAATGAACTCGAGAAATCAGTGAAAACCTGTCTTAAGAACACTGAAAAATAATTTTTTATAAAATATAATGTAAAATGGATGATGTACGTGATTAAGGTGTAATCTTACATGAAATACGTGACACAATTATCTCATTCACTAGTGTAATCTTACATGAAATACGTGACACAATTATCTCATTCACTAGTGTAATCTTAAATGAAATACGTGACACAATTATCTCATTCACTAGTGTAATCTTACATGAAATACGTGACACAATTATCTCATTCACTAGTGTAATCTTACATGAAATACGTGACACAATTATCTCATTCACTAGTGTAATCTTACATGAAATACATGACACAATTATCTCATTCACTAATGAATTCCTTAAGGAACAACGAAAACACAATTTCCAGCAAATATTTGTATAACTGAAAGACTCATACGTCACATATTTACATACAGAGATAACATTTTATCTTCTTACTGACATCTTCAATAATTAACGTGTAAACAAAAGACACGAAACATTTCAAGTGTTGTTTGAGGTACGTGATATATCTTGCATTCACTCATTGTCAGATTAACATGATTAAAATAGAATGTTAATCATAAAAACTGGAAGTGGCTACCTGGACTTTTTTTTTTATATCAAAACGTCAACTTCAAAAGTTTTATCGTGCATGACGCTTTTTTCTGGTAAAACTTTTCTACAAATTACATTTCATTACTCATTAAAAAGCTGAAATATTTATCTTTTTTTTTAACGTAAATGCACATTTTACAAACATGTAAGCTTCTAATAATTGCACAAAGAAGTTGAGTTAAAAAAACGGAACCTAAAGAAGACCAGAAGAAGCACTTAAATAATTAATACATATATATGAATTTTTTTTTAACATACCTACGAGCAGATACGACATTTTTATCATTATATTTTCAATCCTCGACAACTAACAATTTCTTCCAGATCACGAACAAATCTTTGATTAGTACTGTATACGTATAAAATATACCTACATCAGGAAACTGACTTACCATTTTTTTAATCAGTTCTATTTAAATTAATGTTTCACCTTGAGGAAACGCTATCGATCTGTGCAACTACAGTTCGTCTAAAACAAAACCCCTGCCTAGCGGCTAGGAAATTGGGAAGTATTTATAAAGTAACGAGGTTTCTATCGGAGAGATGAGGCACCTTGAAAAACGATTTCAGAGGGAAGACGTGACAGCGGGTTAGTTTCCACTCTATAAATCGATTCGCCCCCAGTAAAAGAATTACAAAAATATTCCACCCCATAAATCGATTCGCCCCCAGTAAAAGAATTACAAAAATATTCCACCCTATAAATCGATTCGCCCCCAGTAAAAGAATTACAAAAATATTCCACCCTATAAATCGATTCGCCCCCAGTAAAAGAATTACAAAAATATACAATGTATAAAAGCGCCAAAAAATAAAAATTCATGTTTTCATGGAATCTTCGAAACCAACATTACGAAGTAAGTGATAGTTTTGAGACGAAAGCTATGTGTTATATTATAAAATATATGTTTTTTTTATTTGAATATCATTTTTAAGAGCTATTGTATTTTGACGTGCTTAAAGTCCTAGAAACAAGATAAACAGAGACTAGGCAATGAACTTTTCAAACACGAAATTATCGTGCTTTTTAGAAGTGTAATGATTTGTTAGTTTTATTTGTCTTCCACTCTCACGAGGGTAGGAAGCGAATAAACAAGTTATAATCGTATAGACCAATTACAGTCGGATGAAGTTCTTATAAATTTTTAAACTAATCACAAAATGATATATTGTCGTTATTCATTTTTAAACCAATCACAGAAGGATATAATGTCGTTATTCCTCTTTAAACCAATGACAGAAGGATATAATGTCGATATTCATTTTTAAACCAATGACAGAAGGATATAATGTCGTTATTCATTTTTAAACCAATGACAGAAGGATATAATGTCGATATTCATTTTTAAACCAATCACAGAAAGGTATAATGCCGTTATTCATTTTTAAACCAATCACAGAAGGATATAATGTAGATTGATAAATTAAAACGGCCATTTCAGAAAAGCGGACAAATAACGAGACATTGTCAGATAGAAACATAAGCTCGTAAACACATCGGGAAATTTTTATGATGCAACAAACTTCAGTCATTTCAGCAAAAGTAGTTACATCCAGACGTTCCGTCTAATATAAATTCAATGACATTTACTTTGACTTCATGTTTTGTTTGTTGTTAATCGCGAAGCTACACTGTGATCTGCCAACCACGGGTATCGAAACCCGGTTTTTAGCGTTATAATACATTACTTTTAAACTTACTGCTAAGCCAATGGTTGGGGGTTTGGTTTTTTTTCTCTTCAATATCAGTTTGTTTTCTGATTACATAGACTATTTTTTAACTCGTACTGGCACGTGCGTAAAATGTTTAGGACCTGACAGAAAATTATCAATTTCGAGCTTTTATTTCCTTCATTAAATATCACTTTTGAGTTATACTTCTGGTCAATTACGGACAAGACTGTAAATCCAATGGTTCATGGTTTGCATCCCGTTTCCGCCTAATCGCTCGCGCACTTTGAGGCCATCCGTTCGTTATAAGAATGATGGTTAAATACCAGCATTTCATGAGAGTAACTCAAGAGTTAGCTGTGGTTAGTATTAACTATCTGATTTCCCTCTAGTCTGTTAGTTCAAAATTAGGACGAATAGCACAGATAGCCTTTCTATAACTTTGGACGAATATCCAAAACAAACAAGGTCTTAAGTTAAAATAAGCCAACTCAAATATAAACGATACAAATATCTTTAGATGAACAAGGGTTACCAACGCATTAGGATTTGTATTTTCATCTGTTTCTAAACGTCTTTCCGAGTACGTGCTGTACATACATATATATATATGTATATACATATATATATATACTCACTAACATGTCATGTAGGTGTGTACTCGAGCTTGTATCCGCCAGTGGCACTGGAATTGGAGTAAAATGGAGTGTAAACGTTTAATACACACGCTAACTTTTATCTGAAAGTCTGGTGTTGATAAACACCTGTTCCTGATCAAACGTTAAACCCAGTGACAAATAACATCGGGATAACTCGTGAAATAGTAAATGTAATGATATCACTTTCTTATTTTTGGTATTCTGTGTAACAATACATTTTGCGACACTGTGTGTCATTTACTAGCGCATGTCGTAAAACCTGTGTTCTTATAATGAAAAGGGAAACTTACTTGTGCATGTCGTAAAACCTGTGTTCTTATAAAGTGAAGTGAAACTTACTTGTGTATTAAGTGTACCTGTAAGTTCGATACGTAATTACTTCAACAAGGCACTGTAGTTAAGTAGGCTTTACGTTCTAAAATACAACACATGCGACGACTTATAAAAAAAAAACAAGACAGAGATAGACAATTAGAAGAATATTAATACCTATTCGATGACATCTCTGGGTGGAGTATACAACTCCTATGGACAGCCGGGTATAATTAGTTTTATGTATTTAGGAAATATAAGTAACGATAAAAACTTGTTGGAATTAGCTTTCGTGTTACTGTGAACTTGATCCAAGTATAGTTATAATAATTTCCTACGATGAATTTAAACGTTTTCGAGGTGACCATGCACACCACGATGGTTACATTAGTTCATTTTTACCGATCTTCAGTTCGTGCACCAGTACTATGTTTATACTTCACTGTAACATTTTAGATGAACATAACATTTTGACAGTTTACAATGGCATAGTTTTATTTAAGGTGGCATGAATACAACATTATGAACATACACATTGTTAAGGTGGCGTTAATACAAAACCATGAACATGTACATTGTTAAAGTGGCATGAATACAATACTGTGAACATGTACATTGTTAAGGTGGCATGAATACAACACTAAGAACACACACATGGTTAAGGTGGCATGAATACAACACTGTGAACATACACATTGTTAAGGTGGCATTAATACAAAACCATGAACATGTACATTGTTAAAGTGGCATGAATACAACACTGTGAACATGTACATTGTTAAGGTGGCATGAATACAACACTAAGAACATACACGTTGTTAAGGTGGCATGAATACAACACCAAGAACATACACATTGTTAAGGTGGCATGAATACAACACTAAGATCATACACATTGTTAAGGTGGCATGAATACAACACCAAGAACATACACATTGTTAGGGTGGCATTAATACAAAACTATGAGCATGTACATTGTAAAGTGGCATGAATACAACACTGTGAACATACACATTGTTAAGGTGGCATGAATACAACACTAAGAACATACACGTTGTTAAGGTGGCATGAATACAACACCAAGAACATACATATTGTTAAGGTGGCATGAATACAACACTAAGAACATACACATGGTTAAGGTGGCATGAATACAACACTAAGAACATACACATTGTTAGGGTAGCATTAATACAAAACTATGAACATGTACATTGTTAAAATGGCATGAATACAACACTATGAACATACACATTGTTAAGGTGGCATGAATACAAAACTATGAACATACACATTGTTAAGGTGGCATGAATACTACACCAAGAACATACACATTGTTAAGGTGGCATGAATACTACACCAAGAACATACACATTGTTAAGGTGGCATTAATACAACACTGTGAACACATGCATCATTAATTTAACATGAAGTCACCTCTACGAACAGAAAAATCACTAAAGTGGCATGGAGTCACCTCTACGAACACGTATTTTTAAATCTGAATCGTAGTGTAACTATTGTTGTAGTCTAACACGTTAATACTTTAATCTCATGTTAGAATGCAACGTAACTTGTTACATGTTACCGATTAAGATTTCTAAATGTTTTATTAACGCATTTGGCAAATCTTTAGCATCCGATAATTTCAATACTGAGCTTGTGTACAGGTATACCGTTGTATAACGTAAGCACGTGCATTAATATAGAAACGCAAATCTCTACAGATTACCGTTTTCATTATTATGCACTGAAGATTGTCTCATAAAAAACCACGTGTTGCTTATGATGTACTAATACGTTACTCTTGGTATAGTTTTGTTGCCAAGTAGAACTTTGTCGAAACATTAACTCTTAATTTCTAAGGTATGGCCTATAATATGCTCCATCTCTTCCCAACGATTTCATTTCATTATAACTAATTTACATATTTTATAATAATGTTGAAAATGTTTGGGATTATATAAGATTTTGAATAAAATGTTTTTAAACAAATTATTGAATTTCTAAAAGAAAAAAAATAATTAGGGGGTCTGGTTGCTTCTTGTTAAGCATTGAGTTATACAATGGACTACTTGTGCTCTTGCTACCGCAGATATCGAAACTCGATTTTTAGCGTTATAAGCTTCTACACATCGTTGGGGGCGGGGGGAGGTCTATAAGACCCAAAGACTACGCCCAAATAAATATTTCGATGATAACTTAGTAGGAATGTTCAGTAGAAAAGCACCTTAACAACTACCCGAGAACGTGAAGATCACCCTGCATGTCTCCCGGTGTAGCAATTTCAGATTACCCCTGCTTCACCTTACACCACGGTAACTTAAAATCGCGTTCAGACTACCGGGATTATATTTAATGACAAAGCTATAAGTTATCATAATATATTTAATATGTCTGGAATTTTTTAGGAATAAATCAACTGAACGAAAATAACATTTTTTTTTTTTAATAGTTCGAGATATTTCAAAAACAGCGAACGCAAAAAAATAAATTTTCGCGAGCTACAATTATTTCTGATTATTCTAACAATATATATATATATAATCATTTCCTTGGAACCAGTTAAGCATACACGACAATATAAACAGTTCTTTTACAAAACATTGTTGCACATTTTAGTTTATATCATATATATATTTGTTTTGGATGGTCAATAACAGGAACAACAAAATAATTACGTTTCAGGTCCTGTTTTGTAGACTTGGATATCAAGGCGTTTCGAAGTTCACTGGGAAACTAACACCTGATTTCTGTTTACCCAAGCTGCTAATAAGTCATGTGACATATTCTAGCAATGCAAGCTTTGACCTTTCCATTATAGATGCTCATACAAATAGTGCTTAAGTTGCAACATATTATTTCGAGGTTCATGTTGTAGAACTGACAAGATGCGCTGATTATAAATAACTGGTTAAACATCAATGTTACCAGTTTGTACCACGATTTATTATCCAGTTTTTACCACGTCTTATTATCCAGTATTCCGTTTATTCTCTACGTGATACAACAATTTTAATTTAAAAAAAAAAAGTCTCGATTTGCTTATTAACTGCTATAACAACTTACTCGAAATTTTTCTCTATGTTCTAGATAATTATAATTATAGCTTTCTGCCAACAACTACGCCACTTTCTGTTGCTATGGAAACAATGGCTGTTTGAGACCCTAGCGACTAAGAGGGCTATGTTGTCTCATTCCTTAGTGTTTCTCATCTTGGATTACCAACTCTGGTTCCAAACTTGCAATAGAAGTGAGGCCGTTGCCTAGCGACAAGTGTATATGTTATATAATTTGCAAGAGCAATCGGATGGTCTGACTGCATTTCTTGGAAATCATATGGATGGAGTTTTATTTGGTATCCAATAGTAAACGTATAAATACACTTTGTATACTTCGCTGCACAACTATTTGCT
>NW_013669018.1:119444-123132 GCF_000517525.1 Limulus polyphemus
GCCATTATTTGTGTAATAGCAGTTAGCCATTATTTGTGTAATAGCAGTTAGCCATTATTTGTGTAATATTTTGTATTTT
This sequence comes from Limulus polyphemus, assembly GCF_000517525.1. Taxonomy (NCBI): domain Eukaryota; kingdom Metazoa; phylum Arthropoda; class Merostomata; order Xiphosura; family Limulidae; genus Limulus; species Limulus polyphemus. The sequence continues at coordinate 119,524 of NW_013669018.1, forward strand.
CAGACATTATAACGTTCGATATGTACATATACGAAATTATCAAAATCCATTTTGTATCATTCATAATTAATGAAATGAGAACGAATAAACGTAATATATATATAAGTCGGTACAAACCCTATTACTTCTATATGCGACAATCTGAACATGATATACGAGCTATCACGTGATATTTTGCGGTATAGTGTTATTAGGGTATGACTACTGAACAAGTCAGCATTTAGTAATAAGTTAACAAAACAAAAACACACAGATCTTATCCACGATTCACAATTCAGTCTGAAATGTTTTTTTTTTGTTGTTGTTTTAGTATAATTTTAGGACAGCTATTTTATTTATTTATTTTGTCATTGTAATACTTTTTTCAAATAACGTAGAGTTTAATAATGGTTTGGAGACGGCTTGAATGGGAAATGAAGAAAAAACTTTAACATAAGTTTAACATAATAGCAAATGTACAACGTTTCGACAAGGTTTTGTCACCCTTTCAAGCCGTCTCCAAACCATTACTAGTCTCAAAGTGGCTTCCTCGTCATCGAATGTAACGTAGAGTTTATTATACTCAGTTGTTTTTTGGACATCTTTGTCTCGTCCAAAGTTTCTGATGCACTTAGTTGTACATACAGAAACACACACACACACACACAATACTTTCAAAAGTTGAGTTTTTTGAAGACTGACTATAATAACTGCATGGAACTTTCAGTTAACACCACAGAAAGTAATAGTTACGGTTATTACAAACTTTATATGTGTATCGTGGAGTCATCATAGTATTGTTAAGCTACTTTATAGATGGGTCATGGAACAAACATAGTGTTGTTATTAACTAAGCTACGTTATAGATGGGTCATGGAACAAACATAATGTTGTTATTAACTACGCTACGTTATAGATGGGTCATGGAACAGACATAGTGTTGTTATCAACTAAGCTACGTTTATAGGTGGGTCATGGAACAGACATAGTGTTGTTATTAACTAAGCTACGTTATAGGTGGGTCATGGAACAAACATAGTGTTGTTATTAACTAAGATGAGTTATAAATGGGATTATGGAACAGACATAATGTTGTTATTTACTAAGCTACGTTATAGATGGGTCATGGAACAAGCATAATGTTGTTATTAACTAATCTGGGATATAGATGGGTCATAGAACAAACATAATGTTGTTATTAACTAATCTGGGATATAGATGGGTCATGGAACAAACATAGTGTTGTTATGAACTAATCTGAGCTATAGATGAGTCATGGAACAAACATAGTGTTGTTATGAACTAAGCTGGGATATAGATGGGTCATGGAACAAACATAACATTGTTATTAACTAAACTGGGTTACAGAAGGGGCTATGGAAGATGAACAGTTTCGGTTTTAAAAAATATGAAGCATATTTTACATATATTTAAAAGTACCATTATTTTGTTACTTTTTGAATGCCCCCCCCCCAGTGGCATAGCTGCTAGATACAGTATTTCGATACTCGTGGTGGGGCATAGCACAGATAACTCATTGTGTAGCTTTGTGCTTAACTACAAACAAACAAACTTTTTTGAATGATATTCACACCTATAAGATGGGTTAAGCTGTTCGTTCTTTCCACCATTAGTGTCATGAAAAGTATTATACGATTATATTAAGTACCTTTAACCTTTGATCCGAAAGAGGAGAAGCAGCGTCAATTTAATTAAATTTTGGAAAGGGTTTTAGTCTTACCTCGAATCTAATAGTACATATTTACTGTTATAACACCAGCCATTAAAATGAGGCTTAAAATATCACTGCAGGTAACAATTCTGTGTGAGCCTTAATTTGCGTTAAATGTTATACCCGTAGGCTGAACCTCGTGGATCGTAACAGTTGCTGCTATGGATACACTTTCGCGTAACCCAAGACTTGCTCCTATACCACACCAATACTTTTCGAATTTACATGATAAGACTTTAAAATGTTCTCAGTAAAAATGCTAGAGCATTCTGTGGGCAACAATTTAGTAAAAACTAAATGTATAGCTTTGTTTGCTTTAGAGCAAAATCACACTGGGCTATCTTCTACCATAGGATAATAATCCTCATGAGACTATTAGAAATCAGTATAGTGTAGGATAACCTGTTACACATATCATTACACTACAATGTCTAGCTCCATCTACGCTTTCAACAATAGAGGGCGCTACATATTATATCATTTACAAAGTTAAATGCGGAATGTGCAGTAAACTCGGAGCCTAGATGACCGAGTTGTTGGACGTCTAAGATCAGTACATGAAGCACCACTGACCTTTATGTGTCTACACATTTCAAATTCTGCTGACCATAACGCTGACACGCAAGTCTTTTCCATCAAACATACCCTACAGCAATGGTTCCCAAACTCTTTTAATCTGAGGCTCCCTTGATGCGAATAAAAAAGTTTGAGGCCCCCCCAATCTATAACTTTATCATGACGATTGAAAAACAGTGCCGTAGTAAAAACAAAAAAAAAATCTCTTTTTGACATACTGTATCATTTAATTAATTCAACACAAATCTTATCGGCTTACTGTTTATCTAGAATTAATGTTAATTCAACATCTTTGTTTTCGGCCAATTTTTTGGCGGCCCACCGGTGGGCCGCGGCTCCCACTTTGGGAAACACTGCTCTAGAGAACAAGATGAAACACACACCATACCTGCTTTTAGGTAAAACATACTCTTTCCGAATTTAGAAGCAGCTATACAAATATTTGTTTTAAATATTAAACCAACTTAAATGTATTTATTTTGTTAAAAAATTGTCCAACAATATATATATGTTGCACTGTATGGATCAAAACACCAAAATACGCCACTGTCTTCTTAATTTGTTAATTGTCTTTTATAATTTTATTTTATTTTTTTGTTTGTTTCTGAAAAAACACATGCACAGAAACACATACATATATTACAAACTACTCTTAGTTTGAGTTTTAACTTTTTTTCTAACTTTTTTTATTCCATTTCTTAGCTTGTTTTATGTCTTTACGAGCAGACCCTAACAACAATATTTATCAAACACGTAGTTAACGTGCTTCACGTGGTGCACGTTTATAGTTCGAACTTTTCTTTCTACTGTACGTTAAGTCAAGCGGTACTGTAGGGCAGCGAAGCCTGACGAAGGCCGTCTGTCAGAAACGTGATTCAATAAATGTTATAGTTTAAACGCAAGTCCTAACCTTGTTTATTAACATTATTCAGAAACAAAGCACGACATTACTAAAAATAGTGTATGGTATTCCAACAGTTTAATTCAAGGAGTTCAACATTTTTCTAAGTGATTCAAATCTTGTGTTATTCTAACTGTAGAATATACATGACCTAAACTGTTTGGTGGCCAGAAAACACAGATCACCTATAAAGAAAATTCCAAAAAAAGTGTCCAGCTGGTTCTAAAAACTTTAGTACAACGTTCTTAGATAAGATTTATTTGTTCGTTATTAAGCGCAAAGCTACACAATAAGTCGAACTTAACCGCTAGTATCGAAACCGGATTTTTAGCGTTATAAGTTATTAGACTTGCCACTGAGCCTCTGGGTGGTTCTTAGATAAATATTTAAAAGCTTACGAGGTCGATGAATTTTTCTCAGT
>NW_013669018.1:123402-125091 GCF_000517525.1 Limulus polyphemus
ACCCGTGGTGGCCAGAGTATAGATAGCCCATTGTGTAGGTTTGTGCTTAACTTCAAAACAAACAAACCTCTTTGTTATTTTAGTTACAAAATAGGGGAGGAAAGTGTTGAAACAGGTTTTACTTTACTGTTCTTCAGTTCAATCATAACATAATAGGCAGGTGATATTACAGGTGTTTTTAATTCGTTACATATAACACTGAGTATTCAGTGCTGAACGGTTTTTGAAGACGCAAATAATTCTTCAATTGGTTATTTCCAATCTCGAAGTACTAAATCGAACAATGGTACACGTGCTGGGCTGTGTATCGAAGGGTCCAAGGTTCGATCAATAATGCCGTTAAACATTTTCCATGCTTTTAGCTGAGGACGCTTTATAGAAGTGACAGTAAATTTCGTTGTGTGGTTTATACAGCGGAACTAAGCCTTTGTGGCAGAGGGTGTTACTTAATAACTGACCTCCCTATGGTCAGTAGTTCAAAATCAGGAACCATTATATCTGAGTTCTTTGGATCTTTGACGTTGTCGTTTAGCCTTGTGTCACATATATACTCAATTGTAGTTCTCAAATTAATTGTGAAACTCTACAAATGGAAAAAATATAATATTAATGCTACACAAGCATATATTACACTTAAGACTTAGGAATATAAACTTTAATCGCTGATTATGACCAGTTGTCTGACTCGTAGCCAGGTCTGACTTCAGCGAGTAGGCGAGCTACGCGACTGTGTTGGCGGTAAAATCGATAATACTTTTTACATTAACTTATTTTTAATAGAATCGACTACGTCGCTCGCTTTACAGTGTAATTATTAATAATACGTTCGGAGTGAAAGTAAATATGAATATGTTAACTATATTTCATCTGCTACATTTATTGCCGACGAGGTCTTTCGCTCATTACCAGGGCTCTTGAGAAAAGACGACAAAAGTCGAGTTCTTCTATATCTAAACATTTCGAAGAAAGTTTGTTTGTTTGTTTGGAATTATGCACAAAGCTATACAGTGGGCTATCTGTGCTCTGCCTGCCACGGGTATCGAAACCTGGTTTCTAGCGTTCTCAGTCCGCAGACATACCGCTGTGCCACTGGTGGGCTTCGAAGAAAGACAAATATATACGTGCCAATGTAAATGTTGACTAATAACTGCGACATTTTTCATCAAATATATCCTAAATATGTTTGCTTTTTCGAGCTACACAACGCCCTATGTTAACCGTAGGGCTCGAATATCGAATTCTGGCGTTAAAACCTAAGCCTTAATATGTAGAGCCAAGTCATTAAGTAAAACATTGTAGCCAAAACCAGATAAAATGCATGGTTCTCAAATTTTTGAAAAAAAAATGGAGCTTAAGTATAAAATTTATACCTATTTTTATAGGTAGAATAAAAACTTTGATTTTCAACTTAATATTACTTAAGAAATAGTTTAGAATCTTCGCATTTTACTTACTGCTTTTACTTTGAACACTTCATATCGATAATTATGTTAGGCTTAGGTCTAATTCATGTGATTACATATTGGATAATGCGTGCCTGGTTTGTATTACTTGTAAGAAAACTACATACGTTATGAGCACATTTCTAACTCCTTAAGGTAATAAAAGACAAGATGAATCGATTCTTACGAGTGTTCTTTCCTTGTTCGTTGTTTTTTACGAGTGTTCTTTCCTTGTTCGTTGTTTTTT
>NW_013669018.1:126027-132182 GCF_000517525.1 Limulus polyphemus
TACGAATATTGTCTTCATTCAGAATCAACAGGATTGGCACATGTTAAATGGTACATTCTAATTACTTCACATGTTAGATGGTACATTTTAGTAACTTCACATGTTAGATGGTACATTCTAATTACTTAAACATGTTAGATGGTACATTCTAATTATTTCACATGTTAAATGGTACATTCTAATTACTTCACATGTTAGATGGTACATTCTAATTACTTAAACATGTTAGATGTTACTTTCAGAATTGATCGTAAGTTATTTTGCACTTATTATAAAATAAAAATTCCATTTGCACTATTAGAATGTTACTTTCAGAATTGATCGTTAGTTATTTTGCACTTATTCTAAAATAAAAAGTCCATTTCCACCATTAGAATGTTACTTTCGGAATTGATCATTAGTTATTTTGCACTTATTCTAAAATAAAAAGTCCATTTCCACCATTAGAATGTTACTTTCGGAATTGATCATTAGTTATTTTGCACTTATTCTAAAATAAAAAGTCCATTTGCACTATTAGAATGTTACTTTCGGAATTGATCGTTAGTTATTTTGCACTTATTCTAAAATAAAAAGTCCATTTGCACTATTAGAATGTTACTTTCGGAACTGATCGTTAGTTATTTTGCACTTATTCTAAAATAAAAAGTCAATTTCCACCATTAGAATGTTACTTTCAGAATTGATCGTTTCTTACCAGCATGTTGTGATGCACAGTTTTGTGTTAAAGAGGCGATTTCTCATGTTATGTATTCTGTAACAATCATGTAACGTTAACCAGTATTCACGCCTAGCGGCAAACGTTTCAGTTGTATGCACGTGCTTAGATGATAATGCAGTTTTTGCTGTGAAATCTGACTAATTGTTATGTTTCGAATATAAAAGACATTTGCCTCTCAACCACTGTTCTATTTAACCTCAAAGTTGATTTATCATTGTTGGTTGTAATATTTTACGGTTGTATTAACATCTACCGTGATGGACACATTAAGAGGTTTTTTTTATGATCCTTTTTTGTTTACTTATTGATGTAAAGGATACGAAATTCAAAACAGCCGGAACAAATTATACATATTGTATAGTATGTTAAAGTTTTGTAATTCAAGTACTTTTGGAAGGTTTGTTTATGTTGTTTTCCTGCGTATGTACCGGGTGTGATCTAGTGGTTAGCATGCTCGGATCTTTTATGTCACGTGGTTCACAGCTGTATTTTGTGGCTGTGGGTGCGCATAAAATCTCACTATTTGATCAGACAAGAGCTGGCGGTGGGTGGTGTTGATTAGCTGCCTTATATCTAGCTTATTAGCATAAAATTAGGGGCGGTTATGTGTAGCTTTGAGCAAAAAATTCTAAAACAAGTTTACAGCTTGCTCATTCGGTAGGAGTAATGATTTCAAATTTATTCAATATATTCAATTATTTAATTTTTTTCACATTACACCAATATGAGACGTATATTCGTAAAAACAGTAATACGCTGTATATAGTGAAAGGGGTTGCAATTCCTAAAACAATTGCAAACAGAGTATAATAGAAGCAGAGAGAGAGAGAGAGCAACTAGTTCCAGGCAATTTGCCACAAAACTGGAGAATTTAGATAAAAGAAATTCACAGACATTTGTAACAAGAAAGCCAATAAAACAGTCGTGAATATCAATATGATGGACAAAAAGTTCGTCCTGGAATGGCCAGGTGATTAGGGCGCTCGACTCGTAATATGCGGGTCGCAGGTTCGAATCCCCGTCACACCAAACATGCTCGTCCTTTCAGCCGTTGGGGCGTTATAATGTGACGGTTAGTCCCACTATTCGTTGGCAAAAGAGTAGCCCAAGAGTTGGCGGTGGGTGGTGATGACTAGTTGCCTTCCCTCTAGTCTTACACTGCTAAATTAGGAATGACTAGCGCAGATATCTCTCGTGTAGCTTTGCGCGAAATTCGTAACCAAACTAAGCCAAAAAAAAACAAACAAAAAGTTCGTTCTGGAATGGCCGGATGTTGACTAGCTGTCGTCCCTCTAGTGTCTAGTCTATTACTTCAAAATTAGGGACGGCTAGATACCCCTTGTGAATATCTTTCACTGATATATTACTTCAAAATTAGGGACGGCTAGATACCCCTTGTGAATATCTTTCACTGATATATTACTTCAAAATTAGGGACGGCTAGATACCCCTTGTGAATATCTTTCACTGATATATTACTTCAAAATTAGGGACGGCTGGATACCCCTCGTGAATATCTTTCACTGATATATTACTTCAAAATTAGGGACGGCTAGATACCCCTCGTGAATATCTTTCACTGATATATAAATATTTATTTATCAATCATTAGTTCTAGTGCTATACATTACCCTAATTGTAAATAGGCAATCAAAGGAGTACTAGTTAACAGTAATGAAACTAATACGAATTAAAACCAAAAACTCTTACAATGAGACTTAAAAAACAACAAAAATTGTCCATTACCAGCTCTACTCATTACCTATGGAAAATGCTTGTGGTTGTAGCTCCCAAAAGCGTTGGTGATATTCCATCTACCAGACATGATCTAAGCGCAGATGTCGAATTAGTGAGCAGCCACGGAGAATCAGCTAGGCCTCGTTAGGGATTAGAAGTTGAGCGCTTAAACCCACAACGTCTCAACTCATTTGTGCATTATTCAACAACAACAAAGAAACAAAGGCTTTCAAAGATAGTTTTAAACTAGTTTAAGCTTGTAACTGAAACTAGTAATGACTAGGACTGATATTTTTTATTCAAAGTCTCATTGTAAACGTTTAGGTTTTGATTTGAATATATATATATATATATGGATAACACTTAGCTGGGACTGTACTGAAGCAATGCGTCCACCATCTTACCACACCCAATTACTGCTATGCCACAGACTGGTTAGACAGTGTTATATGAGTGATTTGTATTGAAGTTTGTTTCTTTAAAGACAGAATCATAAAATAAGAAAAAAATACTTTTTATACTTGAGTGGCGATTAAGACTTTGTAATTTTATTGACTAATTCTTGCATATAGAGTGTGGTTTCATAAACACGTACCAAAGGAAGATCAGACATTATTACATTGCAATTGAGTTAACAAAAAAGAGTGTAGTTTGGATTTTTTAAAAAAACAACCCTGTTATATTATATTACAAGGTATATTAGAAGTTTACTGTAAATTAGAAATAGAGATAACAAAGGTATACGAAAGAGAACGGTAGTGGAATTTATTTTATTTTTCTACAAATTTCTTTTTACAAGTACACAAGAACTAGCTTCAATCTTACAATAAAAATAAGTACTTGTTCATCAGTTGTAACCCCCCTACCCCCCGTGGTTGTTGTTTTCTCAGTTTGTAGTTAGATTAGAAACGCATCTAATGTCTGAAAATGTGGCATATTAAATTAAATTAACGAACAAGGAGCGTTTCGGCGATCTACGGTTCAATAATGGCTCTGAGCATTCTTTAATATTTTCATCAGGTTTCTATTCTTTCTCCAGCTTTTACCTTATTTTTAAACACATATTATTGCAGTGTTTTATACTGTTGTTCTTAATTCAGAAACCCACGACTTTATCCTAGGATTGGAAACATTACACGTGCAAGACAACTACGTCATGCGCAGACGAGATCGTTAGTACGATTACTGAGCCACCTGTGGACGGTATAGATGACTGTGTCTATTCGAGGCACTTTTTAGTCAATCGATCATATCATGAAGGCTGTTCGGCCTTAGTGTTTTCCCTTTTCACGCTCGCACACAAGCAATGAGGATTTCATGAATACGTAACTATTCGTGACGTGTGTTAAGGACTAGCGCCAATGGGGTTTATTTACTAAGGCTACTGAAACCGATGTCATCCTCTAGTTATCGGGGTTAACTTTCTGTACTTTCTGTTGAACATGCAGAAACTACACTGAATCAATAATATTAGGACTTTTTTGTAATATGTACTTGGCATTGAGCTAGATGGTACGTTCTAATTACTTACGAGTGTTCTTTCCTTGTTCGTTGTTTTTTACGAGTGTTCTTTCCTTGTTCGTTGTTTTTTACGAGTGTTCTTTCCTTGTTCGTTGTTTTTTACGAGTGTTCTTTCCCTGTTCGTTGTTTTTTTACGAGTGTTCTTTCCCTGTTCGTTGTTTTTTACGAGTGTTCTTTCCTTGTTCGTTATTTTTTTAGTCAATTAATTCATTATCGATAGTTGTGTTAAGAACAATATCATATAGTTGGGGTTCTTTTGTTTACCTTACATCATTTACGTGTAATTTTCTTTGTTTAAAATATGTTTATGTTTTATGACCCTTATAACATGTTTAATACATCTATCCAGTCGTAATAAAAATAGCTATTTTATATATTATTGAGTGTTATAAAAAATTGTCATGATCATGGCACTCAATGGGTTAACAACAACACTCGTATTGATTATCATTTTCTTTATTATAACAATGACAACAACATAAACCGAAACTTGTTGTATCTGATTTGAAATATGAGAGTTAACTTGTTAGATAACTTGTACACCTAGCCTTACGTACATTGAATAACATGTTTTGTTTATCAAGTATTGATTAAGATGGAAATTACTCAATTTCCACTTCTTCTTCTAAGTTACCAAATCTTGCACAAGCACAGGGAGGGTATTTCGTTATAAAAGCTAAGATTAGAGTATTAGAAATGTTTGTTGTTAAGTGCAAAGCTGCACAATCTGTGCTGTGCCCGCCATGGGTATCGAAACCTGGTTCTCAGTGATATAAGCCTTCAGACTTACCCCTAAGCTACTGGGATTGAGATTATAAACGAATAATTATTTTCATTAGTGAGTAAGCTGAAAAAACAAAACAAAAAAAAACATTTAATTAAGGCTTGCCTCATAAGCTACGTTTTTCGGTGGCTCTATGGTAAGATTGAGGGCTACTAACACTAGAATTTGGAGTTGTATTCCCGCGACATACACAATGCACATAGCCTATTTTACTCATTGCATTTACTTGGACACTGGAATAAGAAAAGAACACTTTAAATCTTTGTATCGGTAATAATGTTACTGACTTAGGCCTAATACATGTGGTTACATATCGGATAATTTATGTCTTGACTTATCGAGATATTTTGTACACAAATCTGGAGGAGCGAGCCGATATGGCAAATAACAAGTTTTTTTTATCCTGCATGTCTTCCCAGATTCTATACTGTTAAGTTTTTCGTTAAAACCAGCGCACAAGTATAAATAGCTTTAAATATGTTAAGGTATCTCGATACGCGCGGGTTATTTTTTGTAAATTGACAATCATATTTTTTTTTTACCCGAAAAAACAATATAGACTAGAAGTGAATTTTATCATTTAACATTGTTTTGGTAATATTAAAAGAGAGAGAGAGAGAGAGGGGGGGGAGTTTCTGAAGTAAATGAAAAGTCATATATTATATTTAGAGAGCGATTTTTTTTTGTTAAAAACTTTTCCTAGCTAAAAGCTAGCCATATAGATTAGCCAGTGATAGATGAAAACAAGCTTCACTGTAATACAAGTGACGTCAATCGTCGAAACTACCATACCACGCGACATTGCACGTGTACAGTAGAGCTGACGTAGACGCTGCAGGGGGTTCTTGCTGAAGCTAGGGTGTGCAAAGAAATATAGTATGTCATTAAAGTTTTGTCTTCCGAGTTCCAAGTTTGCAGGAAATAGTTCAAACAAAATACACGCGACCAGAAAGGAAAGATTTAGAGAATGATCAGTTCTTGATTATGGAGATATTTTTGTGCACAAATCTGGAGAAGCAAACTGAAATGGCAAAAAATAAAATGTTTATTTTTCATCTCATATATATATATGTCTTCTCATACGCTCGTCTTTATTATTTTCTCGGCACGTGGTTCGAGTTTCTGATGTTGTTTTATATCCAGTATTTTCTCTTTGCTTTTAATGGGCTGTATATTTTATATTTCTCTTTTTCTCGCATTTTTTTAAATTATTTTTTTTTGAAAAGCTATTTTTCTACTTTATTATTATTATTACATATTTGTAAAAAAAAACAACGAACAGGGAAAGAACACTCGTGAAAAACAACGAACAAGGAAAGAACACTCGTAAAAAACAACGAACAAGGAAAGAACACTCGTAAAAAACAACGAACAAGGAAAGAACACTCGTAA
>NW_013669018.1:133041-134082 GCF_000517525.1 Limulus polyphemus
TGAAGACAATATTCGTACAGACAAATTTAGAGCACCAATCCTGTTGATTCTGAATGAAGACAATATTCGTACGGACAAATTTAGAGCACCAATCCTGTTGATTCTGAATGAAGACAATATTCGTACGGACAAATTTAGAGCAAATAATACATGAAAGAAGAAGGGATTAACTAACTGATTATGTTTAAATGAATGTATTAGAAAGATATAATACACAATAACCTTTAATCCAAACGTAAGTATTTAGAGATAATCCAGTATATTACAAGGATTTAGAGATAATCCAGAATATTACGAGGATTTAGAGATAATTATTATTATTGTTTTTTATTTGTTTGTAGTTAAATACAAAGCCACGCAGTGGGCTATTTGTGCTGTGCCCGCCACGGGCATCGAAACCCGGTTTTTAGCGTCCTGTGTTTAAGACTGGTTTCGGTGAATTCCTGTCTTTAGTAATCTTCGGACAGAACGAAGCAAGAGACATTGATCAAACTTCGTTTAAAATACGCTTATTTCAATGTGCGTCCTTATTTAGAGAATTTCCGATGGCTCAGTGGTAAGTATGAGGGCTTAAAACGCTAAAAATCTGGTTTCGATAACCGCGGTAGGCGGAACAGAGATAGTCCATTGTGTAGCTTTTCGCTTATAACAAAAAACAAGCCCTCTGGTGGGACTGCGTAAGTTTACTGACTTATAAAACTTAAATCTGAATTTAAATTCCAAGTAGTAGACAGAGTGAAGACAGGCCATTGTGTAGCTTTGCACGGGTAAAACAACGAACAAAATAATATCACTGTAGATTGTAGAAACATAATACTTGTAAGTCTTCAATGTAGCGGTATAAATATTTCAATAATATAACACTTGTAAAACACAGATATATAGTAAAATATATATAAAACACAGACCTGGTACAAAAATAACACTTGTAACACACAGATCTGGTTAAAAATAACACCTGTAACACACAGACCTGGTTAAAAAATAACACTTGTAACACACAGATCTGGTTAAAAATAACACCTGTAACACACAGACCTG
>NW_013669018.1:134647-135892 GCF_000517525.1 Limulus polyphemus
ACAGATGTGGATAGAAAAATGCCACTTGTGAAACACAGATGTGGTTAAAAAAATAACGCATATAAATCGTAACAGAAATATAACGATAGTAGAATTAACATTTAGATAAAAAAGGTAACACTATTGAAATAAAAATACAGCAAAAAACGTGAAACGTGCAAAACATAAGTGTTAGATATGCACAACACGTAACATTTGTAAAACTCAAAGGTAGCAGAAATATAACATATACAAGACGTAATTGTAAGACAATCATAGCTCTTAAAACATAGATACAGGACAAATATAGACATTATATCGTAATTTGATAAAACTTTTAAACTGTGCAGTTGGAATTAACGTACGTTTATTCATCAAAAGTTGTTGATTATTTAAGAACAGTAGGCCCAGTGAAGAAAGATGCTCGATAGAACTCAATAAACTGTTTGCTGAGATTGTCTCAGAACTAGAAGTTCAACTTATTTTACGAACAGAAATAAAATCCTTTGTGACAAATTAGGTTACGTTTGCCAATACAGGGTCTTCTTGAAACCGTATTACCAGTCCTCAGTAGCGTAAGAGATCAGGAAAAGTATGAGTTGTAAGCGGGCGCTAAGTTCAAGAACACGAGTGATTTGACGTTTCATTAACATTCAGTGCGACCTAACTTGCTGAGAGCAACCAGTCGTACATTTCTGTACTGACCCATTGTGTAAAATGACTGAATAGCATTCCCTTACTGCTCTATCTGCATTCAGGTATAATATGTTAAGTTTATAACTGAAGACGAAGTATATAAGTTTATAACTGAAGACGAAATATATAAGTTTATAACTGAAGACGAAGTATATAAGTTTATAACTGAAGACGAAGTATATAAGTTTATAACTGAAGACGAAGTATATAAGTTTATAACTGAAGACGAAGTATATAAGTTTATAACTGAAGACGAAGTATATTAGTTTATAACTGAAGACGAAGTATATTAGTTTATAACTGAAGACGAAGTATATAAGTTTATAACTGAAGACGAAGTATATAAGTTTATAACTGAAGACGAAGTATATAGTTTATAACTGAAGACGAAGTATATTAGTTTATAACTGAAGACGAAGTATATAAGTTTATAACTGAAGACGAAATATATAAGTTTGTAACTGAAGACGAAGTATATAAGTTTATAACTGAAGACGAAGTATATAAGTTTATAACTGAAGACGAAGTATATTAGTTTATAACTGAAGACGAAGCATATAAGTTTATAAC
>NW_013669019.1:0-6484 GCF_000517525.1 Limulus polyphemus
CTTCTCCAGAGATGGGAAAGTAACGACCTGGCAAACAGTTATACCGAAAAAGTTATGGGAAGTTGTGCTGCATCAATCCCATGATAGTTTAACAGGAGGACATCTCGTAGTTAAGAAAACATTGAGTTACCTACTACAGAGATTTTACTAGATATGTATGAGGCAAGATGTGAAGAATGATGCAGGACATGCAGTACATGTTATGCTAAAAGGGGACCCAAGCATAAAGGACGTGCTCCAATGAAGTTATATCAAGTTGGTGCACCAATGGAAAGAGTAGCCATTGACATTGCTGGTCCTTTGCCCCCAACTCGTGCTGGAAACAGGTACAAGTGGTTAAGGTGCTCGACTCGTAATCTGAGGGTCGCGGGTTCGAATCCCAGTCCCACCAAACATGCTCTCCCTTTCAACCATGGGGGCATTATAATATGATGATCAATCCCACTATTCTTTAGTAAAAGAGTACCCCAAGAGTTGATGGTGGGTGGTGATGACTAGCTGCCTTCCTTCTAGTCTTACACTTAAGCCTTCGAAATCTTGCATTATTCGTCACTTTATCCGCATTATTCAACAATATAGGTTAAAAAGGCTTCAAGCAGTATGATTTATTAAATTATATGTTTGATATTATTGAATAACAATTATTTATTTCGCTGAAGGTAAAACTAAAAATATAAATTGTGATGTAAAGGCCTAATGTTTTATCTGATTTACCGCATCCTCTCTAGTGGACTACAATTTCGCTTATTCAAAATTTATTAGTGTAGCTTGAGTCTTAAAATAAAAAAATCAAGGCCCCTAATAATGGTGATGTGTGTATAATATTTGCAACAATACAGTAATACTTGAAACTATAAGTTTATTATCCTGAAGGCATGTCCATAGACGAGAACTTTTAAACAATCTTTAGCACTTAGTGACTCGTATATTTCTCGTTATTGTTTAATGGTATTTCTTTTTTTTTAATCTGATCCATTTGTGAGTCAGCGGTAACTTTACAAATTTCAAATGCTAAAACCCAGGGTTTGATTCCTCGCAGTGGACGGAGTGCAAACGGCCAATTGAGTAGTTATGCACTAAGAAAACAGTAGCAACAACAACATATTATAATCTGTCAAATGGTATTCGTAAGGAAAGTGCATTTTATTATAACTTTTTGAATATTATAAAACAACTGACTCTATAACGTTGGGAATGGTAGGCCTTTTTGTAGACGAATTTAAGCATTAGGCCTAATACATAAACGTAACTTAAAGCTTAGCTGAAACACTACTTGGTAAATTCTATTTTCCTTTTGGCTACAACTCAATGTCATAAAACTTCTTTATTAAACGATTTTACTGTTATATCACCGAAGTTATAAAAAATAAAGAATGAAAAAACAAACCTTTCTAACAAATCACATGAATATTGAGCATTCAACATAAACACCATTGTTGGCCTAAGAACAATTAGGTGATAGTTTGTTGCTAAGGGCGATGTATATTGTTGAGCATTACCAAAAAATGAGTGTGAAAGCGTTTTCGACAGAGTGACAAAGGGAATAAGCCTTTTATAGTTAGTGATAACAAACCACTTAGCTCTTGTTATATTAAGCAGTTCCATCCATTATGATCATGTCATACGTTTTAAGTTTATTTATTTTTACTAGAATGGGGGGAGCAACATTCAGTAGTACCTCATTAAAAGAGGAGCCTATTTTCATTTAATGTACTGTTACGTATCTGCTTGTTTGATAATTTCCCGTAAAAATTCTCTCCGAGAAACTTCAGCGATACAAGACCTTACTTAATTAAACTAGTTTATTCTTTCTCTTTACAAGCTTTGTAATACGCTTAATTTCCACAGTCACTTTAAACTTAACTACTTTTATAAACACGTGCTACAATTCACAGCGATTCACACACTTTACTTACGGTGCCTACTGCTCGCTTCACTCGATTATTTGTCTCTATCTCCAGCTTATATACTAAAAAAAAAGAGGGCGTCTAGCAAGCGCTGGGACGTTCGTGAGGTTGCCCGCTAAGTCACAATCCTTCTAGAAACTCCATCGCGCATGCTCCCATTGTGCGAGACTTCCATTGTCGTAACAGTACTTCCCCCTTTAGCTGAAGAATTTGCAGTCATATTTTATTTTAGAGAGGGGAATGAAATTGCCCCATACCTTTCGTTTTTGTACATGATATAAATAATATAATATCTATTTTTTATTTTTTAGTATTTACGAAAGTCTTTTGAGTCATATACTTGGGCTTCTATAATTAATATGATGTTGGACAACATCTTGGATTTTTACCAAAGGTACAAAATATATTTAACCAAGTATAGTCAGATTACTTGGACTATGTACAACAAGAATCTTTAAACACAAATATTTTAAAACGTAATTGAAGCAGAGGCAGTGTATGCATCTTACACTACACTACTATTAAATTATACATTACCAGTGGGAAATATTGTTTTCATTCCATCTCAGGTGAGTGAAGTTCGTTACAATACGCACGATGACTAATTTCCTCCACTTAAAGCTTTTTTAAGCGACAAAACACAGATTGTTACAAGTTGTAAAATCTTTGTTTCAAATCTTTCATGTTTCTTTGTTTAATGTATAAAAAGTTTTCCAGCTTCATAAGATTTGATTTTGCTTCATGAATATTGATCTTGCCCTTCACGTTGCAGCCTTCGCTGTTGAAATTTGGAAACGATTCACACTTAAACAAAGTAATCATTGTAATTTACACCACTCAATTGAACGTTCTAACCATAAACAAGATGAGATTTGAGATTTACAACTTTAAGAACTCATGTCTGTTTATTTTGTTAAATTTCGCGCAAAGCTAGTCGAGGGCTATTTGCACTAGCCGTCTCTAGTTTCGAAGTGAAAGACCCACTCTGGGCTATTCTTTACCACAAATAATGGGATTGACAATCACGTTATAACGTTCCCATGAGTGAAAGGGCGAACATGTTCAGTAAGGAGATTCTAACCCGCAATCCGCATATTGCGAGTAGAACGCCCTAACCACCAAGCCATGCTAGAACTCATGTTATTACACATTATATTCACAGCTGTAACGCTTCGAACTATAGGAGTCTTTGCTGTTATGTTAAACTTATATTAAAGTTTTTCTTCATTACCCATTCAAGCCGTCTCCAACCATTAATACTTTACAATGACTGATTGAACAATGGTGCTGTTTTTGTTTTACTTTCTGTATGTTTTATTTGAAATATACCGTAAAGTGTTTAAGTTAGGATTAGCCTTAAAAAAATTATCATACGTTTTACCCAGCACTATCAGTAAAATATAGTCCAGACCCTATCTCTCTCTCTCTCTCAAAGCTGAAGCTCTTAATCATTTTTTTACTAATCTTTAAACTTTCAAAAATCCATTCGGAAGTATCATGGTATCGTTTATTGTTAATTTAATTTTGGAGATATAGACAGTATTCAGGGAAATCAAACAGGAATGACTAAATTTGATTTTCAGATTATTAAGTAGAAGTAAGATTTTGTGCAGGTTTGGTTACTCTCGTACGGGATGACATAACCAACTCCAATGAGTAATACAACAAATATTAGAATGTTTACATTATTTATGGTAGACACGACACGAGAAATAAATGTCATCCCTACTGTCTTGTTTGCATTGTTTTCGAAGGATTGATGTTGTCCATCCTTACATTTACTTCCTTTTTTGGAAAGTTTTTTTCTTTACTTTATAAGTAAAATGTTATGATATCCACTTTTTTACTTCTGAACCTAAAGTTTATGACAGCTAGATTAACACTAACCTTATAGTAACTTAGAGTGGCTCTGTACTTTTTTTTTTTTTTTTGACACGAGGAAGGTCATGAAGGGTGGGGTTGGACCATCCCCCCCTCACTCATATAATTTCATACTGATAGAATTCTTGAAAATAGTATGTCTTTCTTATCAATATTGGTACCCTTATGTATTTTTATTGCACTTTTAATGTTTATTATGTTAAGAAAAATATATAGAAGCACAATTTCCGATCCTTTGTGTAAACGAGTTTTTATTTCATCCCTCCAATGGACAGGTACTCCATCTAGTTCCAAATAATAAAGAAAACGGAATGGCGTATTAAATATCTGAAACAAATCTTAAGCTTTTGTGTTGACTCTTTGTAACAATATCATGTGAGAATAGTTTGGAACAAATCAAATATATACTATTAATAGAAAAAAGGAAAAATATAATTCAAATAGGCTCAACACTTCCTACGAAATCTATGTCACTATATAGAGCACTAACTGTATTCGGAAATGTTATCTAAGTATCTATCCCACGTTAATGTTTTTAAAATAAAGTTTGTTCAACCATGTCACGTTTGTTTTTATTATTTTGTTTTAGTCCTGATGCCGTTTAGATGCTGATGCACATCTCTCCAAGTTGTCGTCTCTAATTTAGCACTGAAAACCGAGAGGGAAGGCAGCTGGTCAACACCACCCATCGACAACTCTTGAGCTATTTTTTTACCATCGGATAGTAGATTGTTCGTCACATTATAACGTTACGACGACTGAAAGAACGAGCATGTTCTGCGATAGGGATTCGAACTTGCGACCTCACAGATTGCGAGTCAAGCGTTCTTACCTCCAGACCATGACATATCCTAAGCCACGTATGCATCATCATTTTTGTCAGAGCTAAGTTGTTTCTGTATTTTTATTTTTACCTTACCTACCAACCTAGTATTATCTGTGTAAGGACGTGAGTAATACAGTATTTAATGATGCGGCCTTATAATGTGAAAGCTAAAACCTACAGAACCATATCTTAATAACTTACAACACCTCTTTGAAGTTAAAGCCGTGCATTTCCTTTGCGAAACAGCTTTTACTTCTATAGCAAAATCAAATGACACGTGGAATGTTTTGGATAATCATAAAACACGGTAATATATTTTTGCCCTATTTTTTATTCTTAAACAGTAACACACACACAGACAACTTCCGTGGAGGAAGACAGAACAACAGAAGCGCAAACAGCTTACCTGGACGAAGATAGAACGAAAATGTGAGGCAACAATAGTGGTATTTTCACCAAGAACTAGTTTTGCTGAATACTACATTACAATTCTAATAACCATCAGAACTTCCCAGAATGCCACATCAAGCACAATCCTCATTAATAGAATAGAAAAACCAAAGTTTCCAATTTTTCTATCTTCAGATGTGATCAACATGCTAGCTAATCCACCGAGACTTGCTCAACAAATTATCTAGAAGCAAGTCAGATGTAAAAAACACACAAATCCTACAGAAAAAAATACTAGAGGGGTTAAAGTTAAATATTCCCTATTCGTCTTGAACTTGTAATTAAGTGTAGCAACCTGAACTCAAATTTTAAAAACTGTATGAATAAAAATATGTTCATAAACTATGTCATAAAATGGTTAATTTGTGATACCACAGCAAGATAAATTCTGTTTAGCACAACAATCCTTATGTAATATTTATGAAAAGTTATATTAATTGTATATACTTTAATTGTTTGTTTGTAATTAAGCACAAAGCTACACAATGGGCTATCTGTGCTCTGGCCACCACGGGTATCGAAACCCGGTTTCTAGCGTTGTAAGTCTGCAGACATGCCGCTGTGCCGCTGGGGGGCTTACTTTAATTGTTTTAGAATAATTTTAGCATGCTTATAATTTTATATTAAACCAGAAAGAAATATTTTTAATTAGTTTCTGTTTACTGCTGTTTATTAAACACCTTAAAACACGTTTTTACTTCTGGTTATAATACACTTAAATAACATGGAGAAGGGAATAACAGTTAAACATGTAATAATTTAGTAAACAGCTTACCAACTCATTACGTCGCCAACCATTAGATAACCATGGTGATATGATGCTAACTAGAGAAAAAAAAAGTCACCACTAAAGTATTTTAACATAAAAAAATATTACTAACTTATTTTAATGGGTAAGCATTATTATAGCGTTTGATAAGCTAGATTATATTTGTGACAAAACCGTCACTCTCTACTTTACAGGATTGAAAGTGTTTCTTTACACAAGTAAACCATATTACTGGATAACTTCTTAAACAAAGACATAAGAATAGTAAGTGCCCCATTATAACGTCCAAAGGCCACATCGGAGGAGAGGGAGATGATGTCATAGTTCCTATTTTTGACCCCAGAGGCGCGTTGATAATTTGCCATATTCAATGATTGCGTAATAGTACCACGAAGTAAAATTCAAAACGTGTCTCAACACGATTATAATTTTATTAATTCGTCCTAAAATGGATTATATCTAAATTAAAGTGATTAAAGATTTCAGTAATATTATTGTTACGTCTCTGGTCGTTAGTTAATTTTCCGTAAAAATTCTTTCCGAAGAAACTTTAGCGATACAAGTCCTTTCTTAAATAAAACTGGTTTATTCTTTCTGAATACAACTTTGCAATACACTTAATTTCCACATTCGCGCTATAACAAACGCTAT
>NW_013669019.1:6952-11734 GCF_000517525.1 Limulus polyphemus
TGTTACTAGCATCACGTGACCCCCGCTGTCGTAACATTATTATAACAAAAAATCTGGACGCATTAATTTTTTAATAATTTATTTTCTCACAATAAAGATTTTGCAATCTGATCTATATAAAATGGAACATCTATTAAGGATATATTTACATGAAAACGTTTTACAACAAAATCATGAACAAACATATCATTACTACCTTCATTGGATCCAAATTTAGATAGGAGTTTTCGTTTTGACACATGTCAACAATGATAATAAGCATAATATATACAACATTGTTCACACACAGATGAATCTGGTCCTTGCAGTACATTTTGGTTGTAAGTCCATGTTCGACATTTCTTCTTGATGAAGTTTCTAATGTTGAGATTATGTGGAGGTAGTTCTAATGGATCAAAAACCTAGTGGCTACTAGATTTATGACTAATATCCAGGTTGACGATGTATAATTGATTTTCTGCTTGGTCAAGTAGTTGATCACTGGTAAACACACTTCCAAACATTTTTCTTGTACACAAATCCTGCGAGAGTATTGAATTAATTACTAATGTATTCATATCTTCTTAAATATCTGTTATGATTTTTCTAGACTGATCGATTTCTAAAACTGACTGAAATTCTGCATAAGCTAAAACATTTATAGTGTTGGGTAAAACACTACCAAAACGTAATTCAGTTCGTAAATTTCCCTGTTTCACCAAGTTAAACTGAGAATCTCCAGCAGATTGATCCAGTGTAAGATCAAAGACAAAGAGCGTGTATCCTCCCGAGTAGTTATCATATTCTATATCAATTCCTTGATCTTGAATTTGTTTTCAAGTTCCACTAGATAATGTTTCATGGCTTTATGCATACAGCTCAGCTTCAAAATCTGGTTGTAAAGGTCGAGTGGGAATCTATTTTCTATCCACATTGATTGCCATGAAATTGATACTGTAATGTTTGAAATTGTACGAATTTGTCTTCCAAGATCGATTAAATGCTTCGTTATCAAAACATCCTATAAGAAGACGTGTAGGTATTTGAACTGAAAAAGTATTATCAATAGATTTTTAGTTTGTTTGGAATTAAGCACCAAGCTACACAATGGGCTATCTGTGCTCTGCCCATCACGGGTATCGAAACCCGGTTTCTAGCGTTGTAAGTCCGCAGACATACCACTGTGCCACTGGGTACTTATCAATAAATGCTTGTAAGTTTCTCTGGGGAATTGAAAAATATTTACGCATTATATATTTAAAAGGATATTTAGCTGTTCCTTTCTGAAATGCATGTGACAGAATGACTGATTCACTAATCGTAAATTTTATAGCATAGATAGAAACATGTTGTAATACAATTTTAATCCCGATTCATCATTTAACATAATACAAAACGAATCTTTACCTTGTATGAGTCGGAGTTTTAAACTTACACCATTGGGCAAGAAAGATGTTAGTGTGATCCTTCTGGGGCAGATATTCATGTTTATTTCCAGTGAAGAGCAATAACGTTTTTATTAATCAGTGTAACATCTGTTATAATTTTGGTGTTATCGTTCATTAACGAATGATATTTTTTAATAGATGTTACGTGGGTCAGTTGTGACTGACATACCCCAACGACCCCAGAAAAAGTTAAGACAAAGTTTTGGAACTGATCTTCTGCCTGGATTAAATTCTGTGTTTTTAGGGATCAGTTGCACACATTCCTTTTCAGCATGCTGTTAAATATATTCCCATTTTGGCTCTGATGTAACACAGTGAGAGGGACATCGTGAACTTTCCCGTTTTACTTTTAGAAATATGCATATAATTTTTAAACAGTTGTGTGGATCTTTCAGGGAAATGGTAAATTTCATAAATCTTCATTATCTTATTGTTACACTCTACTGCTTTTTTCACTTCCTTGGTAACCCGTGTGCCGATAAAAGCTCTCTCATCATCCATGTGATTACACAGTGGTGATATTCTTAAATCGACACACGTTTTATTGAGAGGGAAAGTCACTTTCCCATTACTTGTCAGAGGTAATATAGGACGATAAAGTTTCCTTGGGGGCTAAAACTTTACATTTAATGAATCCAAAATAGTTATTTAAAGTAGAAAAATTTGTCGTTCTCATTTTCTTGAATTCATGCTCCCATATCGTTACGACTTTGTATCCTATACCTTCCAGTTGTTTTTGTCTTTCAATAGTATGATTTCTTATAAACCACATGTGGGTATTTAAAACTGTATTATTTGTGTCAGAGTCGTAACATTTATCGCAATCATGATAATAATACCCGTAAAACTCATAGATGGTGCTTTGTTCCATACAGAAACTATCTACTCTATAAGTCAGGATTTGTTTCTCACCACCATAAAGTGCATGTTGAATCTTTACCCCCTCAGATTTTTGTACATATTCTAACCATTGAATAATTACTTTACTATAGTTGTTGGTCGTCAAATATCCATGGTTAGATATTATAATTATCGACCATGGTGGTATAATCTGACTTCTGTAAATAGACATACACACAGCAGCAATCGTCATATACCTAAATGGGTCTACATCACAGATTGCGAAAAACTCTTCCCTGAACTGGAGACAGCACTATCGCAGTATATCTACATCAGATGATCAGTATCTAAATAAAAATAAATATAACACTCAACAACAGTAAAACACACAATCAATATGAATCAATAATAAGTGTTATTTTTTCATCAAAACATTTTCATGAGAACAACAAAACACAATTAATAAGATGTTTGTTTGTTTTAAATTTCGCACAAAGCTACACGAGGGCTATCTGCACTAGCCATCCCTAATTTAGCAGTGAAAGACTAGAGGGAAGGCAGCTAATCATCACCATCCACCGCCAACTATTGGGCTACTCTTTTACCAACGAATAGTGGAATTGACCATCACGTTGTAATGCCCTCACGGCTGAAAGGGCGAGCATGTGTGGTGGGATCTGGATTCGAACTCGCGACCCATGATTGCGAGTCGAGCTCCTTAACCACCTGGCCATGTCAGGCTAATGAATAATAATTAACAAGGGTAGTTCTCTTACTTGTACATCTCTTCCTGGAAATCAAAGATGTACTCTTCTTTTCGACACTGACAGTACCAATGCAGGAACTTTTGCCTTACGGGTGCTGATATGGTGTCGGGAGAGTAACAATTTTCAAAATAGGTCCTCGATATTCCTGATTTGACTTGATGATGAAAAGATGAGGGACATATCCTCTCTGCAGTTCTTCTAATCCAAATGTTTTTGAAACAATGACAAAGACATGAGCATAAAGTTGTAGCTGTCAATTATCTTTTTTCCAAGACTTTTGATGGTCATGATCATAATTTTTCCGCTGTTTACAATAATCTCGGGTTTTATTCCTTGACGAATAAGATAATTTAAAATAAAGTGACTGTGAAAACCTTTCATATTATGTTCTATAGCTGTCTAATTATGTTCTTTCAAAATAAGAATTTACAGAATTCATTACATGAATTATATCATTTGAAAACTGTTTCCTTACCGTTAAAATCCTGGACCACACAGTAGTTTGCTTCATGAATTCTTGCACTGGTAAAATTTATCACATGAAGATTTTGTTTGTCTACCATTCATTGAGTTATGTCAATTGTAGCATTCTACTAATTTACAAATTCTGTTACAATCAGAACAAACAACAGATTGACGTTTTGAGCATTCATTGCTATAACAAACTGTTACGACAGCGGGGGTCACGTGACGCTGGTAGTACGTCATATTCTCGAAGGTTCCTGAATGCTCTAGCGTTTACTAGATTTCGGTATTCTTTTATATATAAGACGGTCAAGACTTGACGGCAACAATGTAATGTTGTGTAATTGAACTGCGGACAGAGAAAGAGTATTGTTGAGTCGAGCACGTGAGACGTTCGTTGTGAATTATAGCGTTTGTTATAGCGCGACTGTGGAAATTAAATGTATTGCAAAGTTGTATTCAGAGAGAATAAACCAGCTTTATTTAAGAAAGGACTTGTATCGCTAAAGTTTCTTCGGAAAAAATTTGTATGGAAAATTAACTAACGAACGGAGGCATAACAAATTGGTGTCAGAAGTGGGATAGAAAAGGGAAAAAAATGGAAACGAGAAGCGGCAAATCAAACTACAGCTTAGCAGATTTGATGGCAGCAATACAAGAACAGCAAAAAAAACAAGAAGAGCGAGAAAAGAAACAAGAAGAGAGACAACAGCAGTTGCAAGAGAACCTGCAACAGTGGCAGCTGGAACAGCAGAATAAACAAGATAGATTACAGCAGTTGTTGGAGGAAAAGAAAAGAAAGATACAGCAGTGACAACTGGAACAAGAAGTACAAACGGAAAACATTAGTAAATTTAAAAGCTAATTGAATACATTAAAGGATGAGTAATTGTTCTTTACACAAGGAGGATACATTAACCATCGACTTAATCAGCCCCAGACCATAACAAGCCCCTTCAAGACCCCGCAGCTAAACCCCAATGCAGACATCTTCAGTCCTGTTAGAAGTCACATCCCGGATATGAATGTCAGTAATAGGAGTGATCCAGTACGAAGGAAGCCACAGGAATTCGATGGGAAGGCACCATGGGAAGCATATAGAGCACAATTTGAGCTACTGGCAGAGATGAATGGATGGACAGAGGAGCAGAAAGCTGTATATCTGGCAACGAGTTGACATCAGCCGACAGACACAACTATAGAGCACTGGTAGTAGCTCTAGAAAACTCAGGTATGGAACCCAAAATCAGTCTGAAGTCTACAGGGCTAGGTTCAGGACGAGA
>NW_013669019.1:12397-22462 GCF_000517525.1 Limulus polyphemus
CAATACAAAAGTTTTTTGGTGTGACAGGACATTCTACAAGGTTATGGGGACCAGTATGGGTAACTATTGAGCTCATGGGCATAAAGGACAGACACAAAGTATACTTGGCTGACATTGAAGACGAATGCATATTAGAATTGTACTACTTACTACCGAGGAAGTTTGTAATTAATTTTGATAAAATGACGTTTGGGAACAACAAAGGCCAAGTTCCGGTAACTGTTAAAAGATAGGTTGAACTAATTAGGTGTTATCAAGCTGAAGTCAAAGTGACTGAAGGAGTTGATGATGGTGAAATGGAACCAGGTATATATATTAAATCAGAGCATGAAGCCACTGGATACACTCCAGCAAAGTTGATGTTTGGTCGGGAACCTCGGTTGCCAGTGGATCTGTTAACAGGACGCCCTCTTTATGAATAGTTGCTTGAAAATGTGTCGGAGTTTGTGAAAGTGTTATCAAAAAGGATATTCACCATCAAGTGTGTTCAAACTTGAAAACGTCTGCTGATTCCATGAAGCTATGTTATGATAAGAGATCTACTGAAGTCGGCTTTGTACCAGGAGACAAGGTGTGGCTGTATAATCCCAGGAAGACCAAAGGGAAGTCTCCTAAGTTGTCTTCTCCATGGGAAGGCCCATATGACATAGTGGATCGTCTCTCAAACGTGACTTTTTGGATAAAATGTGGTCGGCGAGGTAAGCCAAAGGTGGTGCATGCCAACAGGCTTTGGCATTATCATGGTCCAGGACATTTCAGTTGGGTCAAAGTGAACAACAGAACAAATGACGCTGCTGAAGACGTGTCACCTGTCGAAGAAGAAACTCTACTCAGTTTTGAGAAGGAAACAGTGAAGCCTTTGATGAAGTTACTACCACTGATGTGACTGTTACCGATGATAGGACATTTCCTGATGAAGCAGATGAACCCCATATGAAGCAGAAGCCAACGAGACAGAGACCAGTACAGAAGAAGATACGTCCCGTAAAATGAAGAGACTTTGTTGAATTTTAATTTTGTGTTTGTAAATTCTGTACATTCAATTAAGTTATTGTTAATTGTTTATTGGTTTAGTGTAAGTGGCTATTGTTCGGGACGAACAATACTAAGAAAGGGGCAGTGTTACGACAGCGGGGGTCACGTGACGTTGGTAGTACGTCATATTCTCGAAGGTTCCTGAATGCTCTAGCGTTTACTAGATTTTGGTATTCTTTTATATATAAGGCGGTCAAGACGTGATGGCAACAATGGAATGCTGTGTAATTGAACTGCTGACAGAGAGAGAGCATTGTTGAGTCGAGCACGTGAGACATTCGTTGTGAAATATAGCGTTTGTTATAGCGCGACTGTGGAAATTAAGTGTATTGCAAAGTTGTATTCAGAGAGAATAAACCAGTTTTATTTAAGAAAGGACTTATATCGCTAAAGTTTCTTCGGAAAGAATTTTTACGGAAAATTAACTAACGAACGGAGACGTAACAAAACGTTACAGTACTCTGAACAATGATGTTTATTTAAATGTTCAAATAATTTATCACATTCTGAACAATATTTTATCCCAAGGAAACCTTTCATTGATGTTATAACATCAAAGTGGTGATTGCAATACCACAAATAGGTTTTCTCTGTGTGTGTGAACTACCTTTGTATATTACGTGATTAAAATTTTCCGACAAAACTACATGTATTTGAACATTTAAATGACGTTTAAATTTACTAATATCTTCTATGCTACATGGTCCTTCTGGATCATTTACCAAATAATCTTTAGCCATGTGGGTCAGTAGTGTTATTGTTGGTTTAATATACTTATAATTTGAATCCTTTTCAAACTGCCCCCAGTGGCACAGCGGTATGTCTGCGGACGTACAACGCTAGAAACCGGGTTTCGATACTAGCGGTGGGCAGAGCACAAATAGCCCATTGTGTAGCTTTGTGCTTAACTATAAACTAACCTTTCCAAAATATGCTAAACTAATATTATTGCTTTAGCAGAGCAAAGACCGTTGTTAATTAGAGGAATAATTGATTTTTTCGTATGTTCAAAACTAATATTTGATAGTTTATGTCTGGCACTATCTACTGGTCATTTTAATGTTGTAAATTCAATCTTTAATTTACTTTTTCTACTGTAGTTAAAAATCATTTCAGGTGTGAAAAGATTATTATTTTGTAAGCATGCGCCCATCAGTTTATCGAGATGGTTTGAATAAACACATACTCTTACTTTGTCTCTACCGTTTAGATGATTAGTTGTATCATCCAGTATGTTTTGAATATTAGTATTCCGAATGTCCATGATATTTGCGCGTCCGTGTGTGTTAGGATTAAAAGGAATACTGTAAGTAGTAGATACTGCATTATACGTTTTAACTCTTCCACTCACATACTTTCTAACGATAAATTCTCGGTCTTTCACGCGAGGACGTATATCAGATACCTGTAAAAAACAGAGAATATTACTAAATATAATTTGTAATTTCATATATGTGAATTATATATAAGTTTTAAAACTTACTTCTTCTTCCAGGCTAGATGATCTCTTGACACTTCGGGAAGTTTATCTTTATCAGTCTGTAAAAATAAAAAGTAACTGATCATTTTATTTATATAGAAATTCGTGTTAATCAATATAAATGATGTGAAAACAATTTACAGTAGTCAGAGTTTCAGTTACTTCAACAGACAGAAGCCATGGAAGGAAGTAAATACCACCTAATTGTTGCCACACAGTTCTCTCTAATTCGTCAAGATCTTCACTACTGATCGACAGTGGGACCATTTCCTACATAAATAAGTTACCTGTGACAGTTCTTATTTAGTTTAACCTTATGTTTCATTTAGTTCAGAAATATATTTAAAATCATACTTACATCAGCTGAGCTCTCCGTGGTTAACACTAGTAGAACTATAAGATGTAGTGTTTGCATAAATCTTGAATTCAAACTGAATGTAATCTGTTTGACAACTGCTTATATATGGTTGAGTTACCCACTTAGCTGTATAGACTTTGGCAACATAGAAGTGATCTTTGTCTTAGATGTCAATGAACTATTGTATGTAGAATTATATCTGAATATATACATTCACTGTTTGAAAAGCATTAAATTTACTACAATAGTGTCACATGTTTAAG
Source organism: Limulus polyphemus (assembly GCF_000517525.1). Taxonomy (NCBI): domain Eukaryota; kingdom Metazoa; phylum Arthropoda; class Merostomata; order Xiphosura; family Limulidae; genus Limulus; species Limulus polyphemus. Next base: position 15,534 of record NW_013669019.1, read on the forward strand.
TAGAATCCAAATTTAATTTTATTCTTAATGGTTTGACTTTACTAAGTACCAACAGAAGTATAACAAAGTTTGTACACTAACCCGTCAAATATTGAGAAAATACAATTATTATTTACTATTGCTATGTAATGAACTATATTTGTTGACTTAAATATTTGTAAAGTGAATATTAGAGTTTCTTATTATAGTGACTTTTTTGTTACAAAAACAGAATTGTTATCAAACTTTAATCACTTGGTTTATGGATTAACTATGTAGTATTGCAAAATAATACTATGGGATTTTCCTCCAAATGTGTCACTGATCTCATACCTAATGGTTTAGTTTGCAGTACACTGCAATGCAGCACAAATCACATGGTCAAACCAGATCTGCCATTTTATCATTCTTAATCTTGAAAGAGTCATATGTTTAGTAATTTGGTATGTTAAAGCCTGGTGACATCATACAGTGTTGTCATAGTCCTTTCTTCTTATATGTTAAACAGTCTTCTGTTCGACAGTTTCTTTTTGTATATATATATATATAGTAAAGTTAAACATACTTTAGTTCTATTTGTTATTTTTTAGTAACTTGATAGAAGCAACGTGTAGAAATTTGTATGTTTTGCTATTAGAAAGAGCATAGATACTTTGTAGATTCTGATTGAAAGTGAGTTTTGAATATCTTAATGTGGTAAGTGTTCTTATTCTATAATAATAATTAATCATATCTAGTATGATGTAAGTTGTGATCTCATTCAAACATATTACATTAAATAATATTTTAACATTGTTTATATGAAACTTGTGTAAGATAATGTAACATGTATAAAATATTTTGTCACAAGCTACTTATTGCACAATAAATGTTTGTTGACGATTTTATAAGTTTCATTTATTTTATCACATCAAATTAACTATATACATGTATCGTGTGTGTGGTAAAATGTATATAATTGTGATCTTATTAGAATAAATAATATTTCATGTCACTGAAAATATTTGATTGATTAAGTTTTAATTATTGTATCATCCCGTTTAGTATGTATTAATTATAACTGTATCAATTAATTAATAATTTAGTACTGAAAATCTTGAAACAATAAGTTCTAATTATTGTAGTGTCCTTTTTAGGACGAATTAATTATAAATGCACTAGTCTTAAGTGTCTTTTTATGACAATTGGATTAATTAATGTTAAGCATTCTTTTTAGAATGATTAATTATAAACATAATTAGTGTTAATATTTTTTTATGATCACTTAATTAACTGATGTTGAGGGCCTTTTTTAGGATGATTTAATCAATAAATTCTTGTTTAGACATATTTTTAACTCTACATCATGGTACTATTACATTATCATTCAATATGGTGGCCTAGCAACACGTCCCCTGATAGCAAAAAAATTTATTATGACGTCATCTTTGATGACCATATACACGTAGCGCCATTTGGCGACAGCTTATTACAACATGGTGATCTAGCAACGCGTCCCTAACGACGCACCTCGTGGGGGCAAAACTTGGATCTATTACCTCGTCATCTTTGACATTCCCCTCCCCTGTGACGGCATCCTTTGGACGCTATAGTGGGGCCCTTACAACTCATAAGTAGTCAACAAAAAGAAAGATGGAGTCGTAATTTAATTGTATAACAGAGTGAACGCTGAGTTTCTCGTGATCTTTAAGATATTGTTACAGACCAATGTTCTCATTAGCAGAACCCCTGCTTGTTCTGTCATTATGAGTTATTTAATGATGATTTCTCCAAGCCTGTTCTTTACCTTGGTTGTGGTTTCGCTTGATGATAAATAGGGGAAGAGAGAATCTCGTTAATCCATTCATACACGTTAGATAAATATTTACTCTCTAGTCAGTTGTGTACAGCCTTGCAACTATTTAAGAAGGTAGAAAGATAAGAAACTATTTGCAATAAGGTACTAAACTTTGAAACTGTGTTAGAGCAGGAATTTTAGAGCAGCATAGGTCTAACAAAAACTAAAGAATAGGGGTGATATTGTTATATTAAAAAACACTCTTATTTATATTAATCAAAGATAAAGGTATTCAGTGAAAAGTAATAAGATGGGAAGGTATGTAGCAGTTAATGATATGACTAGAATGGTATGTAGTAATTTGGCTGGAAAGTAGATGGTAATTAGCAATATAAGACTGTTCAGTTTAAGAGTTATTAGTTAATTTGTTTAGTAATTTAATGATTATTTAGTTTTATAACAAGAGTTTTAAAAGTTAATTATGTTATGACAAGTTTCGTTACATAACTCTATACGAGTCATATGTTTGTATGCAGTTTAATTGTTGTTCTAGACTTTTGGAATATTGTTGACGTCATCTTACTCTAAGCTTCTAAGTTGAAGATAGGTAATATATATTAATTATTTATTGTACCTGTATAAGTAGCTATGTTTACTTGATTTCTAAACTCCTCTCACAATGTTTGACAAAACGACTTAAACTTTTGCTAGTACATGCTCTCGCTTCCCTTAATATGAAACGTCTCAAAAAAGGTCTTTAGGAGACCCAAAAATGGGGTATGGAAGGGGTTTTTAGCTCTCAGGAATGATTGTACTGTTTAAATTACAAATTGAAAAAAAGAGACATAAATGGTTGTTCAACAACAACAAAAACAAGAAAAAAAACGTGTAAAGTTTTTTACACAGTTCCTGGTTCCCGTGAATTTTGACTTGTAATTTTCTAGTATTTAGAAGTCACACTAGAAGACAGGAATAGTTAATAACGAAATGGGTAATATTAGTTAGTAATCAGTAATGGAAGAAATAACCAGTTTTTTACACTAGAAGGAGTCAGTGGTTAGTCATTAGACTGAATGATAAGTACGTGACAGTAACCAAACTGAAGGCTAGGTAATTGTTATAACTTGAACTAAAAAGTAAAGAAATAGTTCGTAAGTAGACAAAAATATAGGTAATAATTATATTAAAAGGTAGGAATGGTCAATATAGGATTTGACAGGTAGGAAGTACAAAGGGTTGAGTGTGTTACATTAAAAGGATTTTGAAAATGCAAATAAGTAAGTCGCATCACTATAACAACAGATATAAAGTCACGGTGGAATAATATGCATCAGAACTACACTAGGATATTTTTTGGTTTTACATAAGTAGTGTTATGCCACCTAAAATTATTGCTTTTGGAAAGGATATGAAACAGTCTTTTTCTGACACAAAATATTTATCCATTCAGATCACATTCAGGTCGGGAATTGAGAATTTCCAAGATTGGGAGAATACTTGCACTTAATAACATTAGAAAGAAAAGGAATATGTATCAACTTCGGGAACCAGCACCATCTAGAAAGAGACCTACAAAAAATCGTACCCCAGCCATTGTAGTAAAGTGTGGTGTCTTGTAACAAACGAGAATCCATGAACACAAAAATCAGTGACGAAAGTCGTCCACGTGTCCAAGGCAGTAATACATACAATAGTCAAAAAGAATTACTGTCTGTAAAAGTGACACAAGTCACTTGTACAGAAGCTGCTTCCACGACATATCCATTCAATCACTGCATACCTCAAGCAGTTGGAGAAGACATACAAAGACATTAGGATGGCCAGACGTCCCGGTTTTGCCCTCTTTCTTTTTTTTTTTTTTTTTTTTTATAATTTGCTCCAGTATTCCGAGAAAAGTTCTCGGGATGCACAAAACGTCCCGGTTTTATGATAAAGATAAACTGTCAGTCACATAGTATCACGAATGTAATAGGCCTACTTGGGTTGCTCATTGTTGTAATATGTACTCTCCTGCCACCAAACTCTCTCGATAGTTCCGTCTGTGCGTGGCGTATCTCCAGGTCTGCATACTAAAGATAAACTCCACACAGTGAATTTTATGACTAATTAATGAAAAAAAACCATAAGAGAACTTCTATGTTCCATTCATTTTTCATTAATATGTCCTAGAAATTTCAAAGTAATGCTAAAACCTAAAAGTAATGCTTGAAAATGTTATTAATTCGTAAATAAATCCAGGTATGAAGTAGCCTATTTTAGAATGAATTCGATAAAGTGAATAATTAAATATTTCTTGGGTGTATAATGTGACTATTTTTGCTCATTTGTTTTGCGCTTATCACTGAAATAAGTAATCAAGTTTTTTTCAAAAACATTGCCAATATTAATATATTTGGAAATATTGTGAGATAATTCAATAAATTTAAAGTAAATTAAACAAGTTAAATAATTTAAAATTTGTAATAACCATTTTGAAATTTGGGGCAATGGCTGGTCTGTCCTGGTTTTTCGGTTTGGAAATATGGTATCCCTAAGTCATACCGGTAAAATTATCTATTGATTTCTGTGCTTTTAGACTGTTTAAATGGGAGCTGAGAAACCGTTGTCCTCTTACACTTAAATTATGAGAAGCATAGCTGGAAGGAGTGTTGTGCTTATGGATATGAGAGCCTTACAATGTAGCCTTTTGCAATGGGAACTGTGCTGCAGAGCTATTGTCAAGATGCATGGTAGTCAGGTAGAAGATTACCAGATGTACGGACATGTACTGTAACAACGTAGTGAGGCACTAAACTCATTTTAATGTAACGTACTTACCGCTATAGTTATTTTCGGAATGACAGGTAATACGTAGTCTGTAATCAAGTTAGAAGTTCTATTATTTTTATCTATGAAGCACAAGTTTCACCTGTGTTCGCTTTTCACGCCTATACTCTTCGACCGATGTCATTCTTGACATGGACTCTTAGTACCCCACGTTGAGTGTGGTTCAGTGTATTAATCTGCCTTCCCTCCTCCCGATGTTAGTCCTCGGTAGGCCTTTTGAACAGGTAGGTCAGTTTGTTGTTTATAACCCGACTGGAAGGTAGATGGTGGTTAGTAATCACACTATATATACAAATTAAATTAAATAAGTTGTCATTCATCCGATTGGAGGGTAGTGAATGGTTAGAAATCGGATTGAAAATTGTTAACAGTCAGACTAGAAGGTAGGGGTAATTAGTAATCAGACTGTATGGAGGACAATGTTCATTAATATAACTTAAAGGTAGGAATTAGTTAGTCATTAAATTGATAGATAGGATACATGAAAGTACGTAATGGTTAGTATTTAGGCTGCAGGCTAGGAGTGTAATAATCATACTGAAAGGCAAGTAGTTGTCATTAATTATACTGGCAAGTAACTAATAATTAGTAATAAGACTGGAATTTATGTAGTGGGTAATAATCAGATTGTAAAGGAAGTAACAGTTTATAGTTTAGGTACTGATTAGTAATGACAATGAAAGGTAGCAGTTGTTAATAACAGAAGGTAGTGGGAAATTAATAATAATCGGAATAGGAAGTAAGTGGTGATTGCTAATCAGAGAGAAAAGGTAGGTAATAATAATAGGACAAATGATCTGTCTGAAGTTAGTAATTCTAGAAATCAGCTTTCTAAACAAAAGAAACGTCAATTAGAGTACATCCCTATTACATAAGGCGTTCTTTTTCAACACATAAAAAAGTGGATATCAAGGAAGTTACTGATGGGACCAGACTCCACATCTTGAACAAAGGATGGCTATTCAGACTGAAAGAGATAAATGAAGAGCAAAGATGACTGAGAACCACCCTGAAAAGACTGCTCACCTTTTGTAATTTCATCCACAGCGGTTATCTTAAAATTTGTTCCACACAAAAATTCGGATGCACAAATTTATCTTAAAATGCACATTTTTTGGGAGAATACAGTGGTCGTGACTGATTAATTGTGCGATACAAATGATCAACTGTATCATTAATGTTAAACACATTCGACCTTGAAGCCAAAATAGCTCACTTTATTAAAACCACAGGAATATGAACCCAGCTTAACTGTGTAAATTAAAAATACCTCTATCATTTTACGTGAAATTTAGGTAAAGCAATTAAGTTTATTCATGGGTCTACACTGGAGATTTACAGTTTTGGTTAAAATATTTTGGATACACTTTAAAGATAACATTTTGTTCGTATAGAAGTCCAAAAATAGAATGTTATAGTTCTTTAAGTATGAATATTTCTAATATATTAAAAGTTAAGCTTCTATTAAGTTTGGAAAATTTATGCTGAAAGCAGATTACCAAATTGGCAGTTAAACTTCATTTTATCTATTTACGGAATGATGAGAACCTATCAAATTTAGAACGCAAACTGGCATATCAAATTTCTAAATTCAAGTACAAACAATACTTTAATTTTATTTCAATAAATGTTTACTCAAAAATATTTTAGAACTGACATTTTGTAACAGTTACTTCGTGTAATTTGCAAAGAATTGTGTAAAAATGTTGAAACTTGCATTTCTATACAGCTATGATGAGTAATCTTGCCTCTGTTTTTTTTAAGAATTGGTCTGTCAATGCCAAAAGATATGTTAATATTTGCTAAGAAATCGTCATTCCTTAAGAATATAATTTAAGGTTATGTTTCTCGTGTGATTTTCCTTCTCTTTCCCTGTATAAATTAGGGCGATATTTGAGTATCTCATGTACTGTTTTAATCTTTAGTGATTTATAACTTTTTTGAAATTTTCGTGTAGTTTGCTTCTATGCAGATTTTGGCATGAGAATACTTGGTCCAGGACCGTTGGAGTTTATCCATTCAAGTGTGACTTTGACTCTTTCCATTTTTGGATCAAGTATCATTTCTTGTGGTGGCGTAAAAATAGACAGATCCTTTCGTTGGCTGGGGGAGAAGACAACGGAATGTTAAGAGAGAATGATCTATCACGTAGTGATGCCGTTAGGAGACAACGGAATGTTAAGAGAGAATGATCTATCATGTAGTGATGCCGTTAGGAGACAACGGAATGTTAAGAGAGAATAATCTATCACGTAGTGATGCCGTTAGAAGACAACGGAATGTTAAGAGAGAATGATCTATCACGTAGTGATGCCGTTAGAAGACAACGGAATGTTAAGAGAGAATG
>NW_013669019.1:22841-31997 GCF_000517525.1 Limulus polyphemus
CTTTGCGCGAAATTCCAAAACAAACAAACAAACATACCAGGCTTTTAATGTGACTGCTTCTGTGGAGATTCCACCCGAGGGATTAAAAGTTGAAGATCATGCCACTGATCCAGAAAAGTCAATCGTCAATTTGTCTATTTAGGTATACATAGTTGGTTTTGTTGTGTTTAAAATAAAATTTGTTTTCACTGTCGTTAAAACGTGTCCATTCTGTTTTCCTCGCATAACTTAAAAATTCAGTTGAGCTTGCAGATTCAGATAACTTGGTAAGTTTCCTCTTCGGCCCTGCTGCTAATAGTTGTTCTTTCCTGCACTTTTAGAGAAATCAGTTCACCTGAAAATATCACATTAGCATAGCTTCTATCCCTAACCTTTTATGGCCTCACAGCTGTCATGTGAACAGCTAGCAATGAGATTCAGCTTTGAAAATAGCTAAATGCAAGTTGTAAATACCACTGTTTGTGATAGGAACTAGCGATTTAATCCCGGAGGTGGTTGGACATTAAATAACTTCCTTTCACCCAACTTGCGATGTAAAAGGTATAAAGAAAGAACTGTGTGAAAAAAAAAGAAAAAGCCGGACGTTGATAGATCCAGTGCCAAATAATTTGTTGTGGAGTGGGACAGGAGTACAACGGAAAAACCTCATTTTAACTAGGTGAATGTCAAAAATATACTCGTCTAGTGCCCAAGCTGAAAGATAAACATTTATTACATAAAAACATTAATTCAACTGTTACTCTCAGTAGTTAGTTTAAAAAGCATTGGATAGAGCAGACTATAAACTTTTTAAGTCAATGTAGAGTGAATAAAGTGAAATGAGAAGTAATTTATGGTTTTTAGGGAAAGTGAGAGACCTATCTCTTGCAGGAAAAAGCAATAGAAGCTAATAGGAAGTTTAAAAGACTAAAGCATAAATTACAAATCTCGGAATTTTTAATGGCTTATTTAGAAGTTATTTTCGCTCCTGAGATTGCTTTCGTGTTAAACAGCATTTTCTTTAAAGCTATGGATTTTTTTTTGTATAATAAGGCATCAGGAAAGCTCAATTAGGTTTAGAGTGTATGGTAGGCAATAGCAAAATTCCAATGACTCAAATCCTCATTTCTTAAATATTTTTGTTAAGTTTATCGTGTTCTTACAACGTAGCTAAATAAAAGAACTAATTAATTGAAAAGAAACTACGTTTGTAAGAAATAGATAGATGTCTACCAAATATTGTTATATAACCTGAGTTTATGGCATTGTAACAGGTCAAGTTGAAAGACACCAATAAATCTTTATAAGTTTTCACCGTGTTTTATTTTATTTTTAGCCCGAAATTGTTTGTTTTTGAATTTCGCGCAAAGCTACACGAGAGCTATCTGCGCTAGCCGTCCGTAATTTAGCAGTGTAAGCCTAGAGGAAAGGCAGCTAGTCATCACCACCCACCGCCAATTCTTGGGCTACCAACGAATAGTGGGATTGACCGTCACATTATAACGCCCCTACGGCTGAAAGGGCGAGCATGTTTGGTGTGACGGGGATTGCGAGTCGAGCACCCTAACCACCTGGCCATGCTGGGCCTCTCAGGGAAGGGATAAGAGTAATGGTTAAACTCATACTATACTTACAAGAAATATGTATTTCGACCAGTTGATTTTGATATCTCTAGCAAGTAATATTTCTATTGCGTTGAATTGAAGTATTCATAAGCAGGTGGGATTATGTATAAGTAGTGAAATTCACAAACAACAGCTTGTGTCATACCAAATATGTTTGGTGGATACAATGTTTTATTTGGTTATGACTGAATATTTTCTATCATGCAGATTGAAGTAATTTGAGAAGTACAGAGTTTTCTGGATATTTTCTTACCATTATTTCATTACAAAATTCAGTTGAAATGCGTGATCGGTCATTTGTATAGGAACCAGAGTTTGCAGTTCTGCCCCCATTTCTTTCCTACTGGGGTCAGTCTCCATTTGCATAATAACTAGATGGTAGATAAAGAATGTGGCTGGGTTCCATGGTATCTGTGAGCTACTGTCGGTGCAATGGCAACAGCGAAGTGCACATGCAGCTGGGTGTATGTCAAGCGCCAGATGTAAGGAAGCTTAGGGGATCAGAACGTCTACAGATGAGAGATACATGTTTTATAGGTAATATGCACGTGAGTACGGTAAGACTGCAGAAATGTCACTTGACCACAGCAATAATTTTAGCTGTCTGTTCCTAAGGGAAATTTTAGGAGAGAGAGAGAGAATTGTTGTTATCAGGCTGTAACAGCTTTAACCTACAATTTTACCAAAATTCTGATGCATCACGGTTTGATTGACTTTAAATTTCAATCCTGGTATTATTATTATTATTAGTGAGCTTCCGTCCATTGTTTGTATTGTAACTATGTATATTTTTATATAGTTGTATTCTTTAGTATATATGCTTGATTTATATGTGGAAAGGGGTTTTTGCTTTCACTTTGTAATTTAATGTTTTTTGTTGTTTTTTTGTGAACGATATTATGATATATTTCTGTATGGTTTTGTATTGTATATATTATTTTGGTAAATGATTCTTTTCTATTTATTATTTTGTATTCTATATGCAATATAATTTTTACAGGGTTATGTTGTGCTATTTTTTTATCATTGTTAAATGGTATGTTTAACTTGATTGTTTTCTTTTGTTATTTTCTTATTGCTTTTATTCTTTGACTTGAACCTGGTTTCAAAAAGTTGTTTGGTTTAATATCTAATGACTAATTTGTTTTTTGTAATTGTCGATTATGACCTTTCGTTTTGTATAATGTTTTATTTTCTATTTTGCTTGTATGCATTTGTGGTTACAAGCATTTTGCAGAGGTGAAAGTAAGTTGCACGAATTTCTTGACCAATGCACAAACTATTTTACTTGTGTTTTAAGTTTTTAAAATTAGGGACAGATGGGTCAGCCTGAAGGTAATAGAGAGAGGAGAAGTGTAGTACACGAATACGATTTGTTTCTATCACCATAACTGATACATAAAATGTTTTAAAATGTTGGTGCATATTGACGTTTAATTCGTAATATAGAATGTCGTTCAAGAGAATCATTAAGTTTCTCTCGCCCTAGTTTTTCACGGAATTAGGTCAGTCAGCAGTGGCGCACTTTCTCGTGGGAAAGGCTGCTGTAACATCAAACACACTGTACATAAATTTACAGTGATTTTTCCACTAGCAAGTCGAGTAATGCTCAGGGATATAACATTCATTATTTTGAAGTGAGAGTGACCATTAGTCACGTGTATAACACGTGGATCCTGAGAAGATAGTATTGTTGTTACTGTCTTATAATGCCATGTTTTGTCATTGTAAAACAATTTTTAAGAGCTAAACAACTAACTTTGGAGACCTTTAGTAGTATAAAGCTTGACTTAACCTCAATTCCATCTTCAACTTTAACTTGTGACTTAAAACTAGAATTTGAACTCTCAATTTTTGAGGACTTAACATCACATCTCTCCAGTACAGGTGTTCCACTTGACGCTGTCTTTAACGTTAATATAAATTATCCAGTCTCTTTCTTTGTGTCAAACTCAGTCTGAGGTAAAAAAAAGTCTTATATCTGCTCTTCAATACATTTTCTGTTGAGCCTTCAGTTATCTCAAATTTCTTTCTCAATTACTCGAGAGAAGCACAGTAAAACTAAGAACCACAGCTTAGAAGTACCATATAAAATGCAATGAAAAGAAATTTAGACAATTATTCAATCAATGTTAAATGGGTAAGCATCTTCTCTTTCAAGAGATTTTAATGTTGTAGTCGATCAAGTTTGCTCAAAACTAACAGAATTTGTTCAGTTGGTAAAAAAAATTGCAAAAAGACACACAATAATATAGCCCCAGGATACTTTTACTCCTTAGAATACTTTTTATACTTTTGATATACACAGCCTCGATATAAATACATAGATACCCCGAGAATACAAACTGACCATCTCTAAGACATCATATGCACATAACCCTGCCATATAGTTCAATGAAAAACTCAAAAAAAGAGCAATACCACGAATGAAATAATCCAAGAATTGATTGTATTTTCACAAGGTTATGTGGTTGGATGATGGAAGGGCAATCAAAGTAAAGAAGAAATCGTCATGTTACTCGTATTACAATGTCCACAGTAAATAGGGTAACAATGTAGTTCCAGTCACATCAAGCAAACAACATCCCAAGTACCCAAAACCAACAAAATGAAATTTTTGTGCTGTGAGTGTGGAAAATGACCCACGTCAAACTGTTACAAGACAACTGAAAGTGTGTTCCAATACCATCAGAAGATATCTTTATAGCATAAGCTACTATGGTAGAGTAACCAAATGGAAGCCACTTCTCACTCCAGGCAATATTGGATATTGACAGCAGTGGATATAGCAAATATTACTGTCTTACCTTTATGGAAACTGTAATAATTTTTTCCGACATGTCCAAATTTAAACAATTCTCAGACATTGGATGCACCCAAGTTTAGCAACTAATCTCCTTAAAACTTTTGTTGTATTGTTCACAAGACACGACAAAATATGGCAGAATTAATTTTACGGTGCTCTGTGTATAATAGCTGGTTGATCACAACGCTGTTTGATACAACAAAATTCTTGAGTAAGGTCTTCTACCTGTCTACATTAATGACCAGCATTTTCATGCAAAATGGAGCACCTGCTCATTAAGTCTGAATCATTATAAGATCAGTTCATTACCATTTTTACTGGGCCAGGCCGATCGCCAGATGTGAATCACATCAGCCATGTGTGGTCGGTCTATCCTTCATCATTTCAATGCAGAGGTATCTCAAAACAAACGGCTACTAAGGATACCCTCATCCAAGTCTTCTGCCAGAAGTGGTGTACAATCCCATTGGCCAAGAGTTCAGAAAATTTAAATATTTAACTTATTGTTAGGCAGTGTACAGTTTTGTTAATCTTGTAAGTAAAATATACTAACAAAATGGCGAGTTGTAAAATGCTGATCATAAGATGCTTTTATTATAAGTGTTTTAAGTATATATCATTAATATTTATTTTTATACAGATAAATGCATTTGTAGCATTCCTTGTTAAGACAGTAATAACGCACTGGTAAAACACTTCCAGCATAACAATACGCTCAAAGATTTGGTCGGAACAAATGCAAAGTAGAAGATATTCTGCGATAATGAAAATCAATCAGACAGATAACTAAATGGCAAGTTGTAAAATGTTAATTATAGGCTGTTTTTATTATAAGAGAGTTTTAAGTACATATCATTAAATATACGCACGTTTACAGCGCATTTACTGGAGACAGTTCACAAAGATAATGTCAGAACAAGTGAAAAGTAGAAGAGACTGTATGGGTGCTGTTGACTAGATGCTTTCTCTCTAGCTATAGAGCTTTGCCTCTAAATTTCATATAAGTTGTTTTTCAACTCTTGAGCTACTTTTTCCTTCTTCTTCTTTTTTTTTTCCTGACAAAGATTTGACAAACACTCTTATAACACACATTGTGTAGTTTTGTTATATAAGTCAGATAAGTCTTTCTAGTGTGGAAACTGAATGAAACTGTTGAAAAAAATTCATTAATTTGTTGTAGAGGGCTCACTTCATAAAGAAAGGACGGTGTCAGTGGACATAGAAATATTAACAATGTTAGGCTTGTGTTATTGCTTTATGTATACAGAACAGTTAAAATAGGTTTGAGGAGCGACTCACACAGGTTAATGTACATTTAAGAATTGAGTGAAGTGGAAACATTATTTAAAGATATTTTGGTAGTCTTTGGAAAGTTCGAAATAATGACGTGGAGTTCCATGTGTATGTATTTGAAAATAGCAGTTGCAATATTTATAATACTGCTTTTTGTAGTCATGGTACTGGCTGCAATTGGAAAGTCGCTTGGAGTAAGAGAAAAATATGTAGAAATACTTTTATGGGCTTTTGAGGTAACTTAAGTATTAATTGCTAATATTACATTGGTTTCTGAAAAACATTTGTAATTTGTTAACTGTGATTTAATAATTTCGTGAAAGGTAAAAATTCTTCCCAGTGCTGCTTTTTTGAGTTTTTGCTCATGGTTTAGCATGTGGGTGAAATTTAAATTATTAAAATATTTTTACTTTTTTATTTTTAAATTCTGGTAAGGTTTAAAATGTAAGCTAATGATATACTTAAAACTAAAGAAATGAAAATTATGTTTACAGTAATGATATTTTTTATCATCTGCCTTTAAAAAAAGGAGTAACATTAACCAACTTCCAATTTTCTGGCACCTGCCCTCTGTTCAAGGACTTACATTACAAAAAATAGAAGTAAGTGGCTCACATCCAATTCTTAACTTCCTTCAAATTCTTGGGGAAATAATATCTGGCTGAGGAGTTTATCATTTTTTGAACTTCCCGTGTTTTTCTTAAAAAGAACACTATTAATGTGACCATATTGTTCAATCTTGTTTCTTACTGAAAACTGTTCAGGACGCAGAATATTGTTTACTTTAAATCATTATCAGTAAAAAGAAAAAGTAGAATTTAATAACACAGCCATATCATAATCATCAGATATGAGCCTTTCCCATTGAAGTTCCTGTGTCATCCCACAAAGGCCCTACTCCCATCCTAACATTTTGCTTATCTAGTTTAGTTTAGTAGAAGTGATGGCCTAGGTAGATCAACGGATCCTTTTTTGCCCTTTAATTTTATGTAAATGATAACATTTTGATACAATAAGGTGATTAGAAATACCCAAAAATTATAAATTAATACAGAGTGCGGTGGTAATACAATTTTTAACAAAAAAAAACAACAACCACATAATATTGTCTCGTGAGGTTTAACCAGCCCATAAGGTTTAGATTAGCCTTAAATATAGACACTAAAGCAATAACACAATAATTGTTGTAAGTGTAATTATAATTTTAAAAAATATGTAAAAAACATCACTGTATGCATTATAACTAACATAATTTAATGCAACTAAGTACAAAAAAGGAATAAGGTATTATTTCTAAAGTGTATGTAAATGCACAAGTTGTTTGCTGTGTTTGCAACATCTCCAAGTGGTGCATAACTTTAATCACTGTCATGATCACAATTTCACTTTCTGAAAGCTTGTCATTTGGTTTATTTGTTTGTTTTCAAAGATCCTAGGTTTCTTTATGTTTAATCATAAGACTATTTTTGTAATTAGTTAAAATACAAAAATAATTCAGGAAACATGATTAATTAAACTTTCTGTTTTTAATTTGTTTTACTTTCCACAACCAATATATATGTTAAAAATAAACTAGAAAATTTGTGTTCCAGCTTCCACTCATTTTTATTTAGTTGCTTTTGTAGATCAAGTAGACTAAATATAGTTTAATTTATGCTTATAATTTGTAGTTTTTCAAGATTCATTGGAAAAAGATGTGCAAGAAAAATATTAGTTTTTGTTATTTACTGTTCAAGACATAATATAGTTAAAATTTAGCTTAATTCCATAGATATATAATTTTAGTAATTCCAGTAGCTATGTATGATTTGATTAGTATGTTTCTGTAGAAAATGGGTTTTATAGCTTTTGTGTTACTGTACATTATTATAAACCTTGGTAGTATGGACGAGAAAAGATTGAAAAGGCAGAGAGAAAGAACAATAAGAAGGATTCAAGTGAAGTTGAAGACGAGTTCTCAGAAAGAAACAGTTATTCAACATCAGGTAAAAAGGTTTATCGAGATGATAAAATTTTTTTTTAGCTTACTGTCTTTGTGTGTGTGTAACTTTTTATGCTCTTATCAACATAGTACCTGTATTTCTTTAATGGTGTTTTGCCTTTCTGCAAGTGTGAAACCCTCTTATTTAACATATAGTCATAAAAATCTGTTATATATATGATAAATTAGTAGTTGATCTTAAATTCCCACATGATTTTGTTTCTAATTCAGATCTTGAAATTTCATGGTTATTAATAGTAATTAATATCACTAACCTTCATCAGTGTTTTATACATGGTTGTGCTTCCTACTTAAAACTTTATTGTTGTATTAGTTCAGTACTAAAGCTGATCATTCTATAATAAAAGTTATTTACTTCATTTTTTTAAATAGGAATATAATTATCACAGTACGTTTCTTTAATTTTACTCATCTTTAAGGTATTTTTTTTAAATAAACATCGTGACATGATGTTTGTTGTTTGGTAGTTTAGTTTTCATCATACTCATAACCATATATGAACTTGATGAAGATAATTACTGTAAGTTGAAGGTTTAATACCCACAACTGACCAGTTATTTTATAGTGAATTTACTACATGCAGTAATATTTGTTTACAGTGACAAGTTTCTGTTTGTGATTTCAGTTAAAAATAATAACACAACATAATGTTTTGGGACACATAGGACCTATTGGTCCATCTCAGCTGTTCCATCCTCTACACGAAATTAAAATAATTAAAAAAAAACATCTTAAAGCCAGCCATTATCATTCATATAGTTATCAAACCACAACATCTGAAGGCAACCTATTCCAAAGGCCACCCACCCTGTTAGAAAAATGACACTGTCTTTGCTGAAAGTGGCTCTTACCTTGCCAAAATTTATATATATTTGTGTCCTCTAGTCCTGCTATTCTCACTATTATATATGAAAACAAGAGAAAACAATTTGAGAGATTTCAGCCTCTCCTCGTCTGACAACTTCTCCATCAAAGATACCATTCTAGTAACCCTTCTCTGAACCCTTTCCAACAATTTAATGATTTTCCTATGGTAAGGAGCCCAAGACTGAACACAATATTCCAAGTGTGGCCTAACAAGTGACCTGTACAATGAAATTATAACCTCTTCAGACTTGTATTCAATATTTCTGTAGATACAACCTAAAATCCTATTTGCCCTACCACTAGCAACAGCACACTGCTTGGATGGCTTTACAGAATGATTGACTATTACACCAAGATCCCTTTCCTTTGTAATACTGTTAAGGTTATTCCCATCCAAATTATACCTACAATTCAAATTATGATAACCCACATGCATTATCCTGCATTTATTATAATTAAAACCCATCTGCCATTTATTTACCCAACTCACTAAATGATCTAAATCCTTTTATAAATCAGCAGCATCCTCTTCACAGCTAGCAACACCTAAGACCCTAATATCATCTGCAAAATATAAGTAATTG
>NW_013669019.1:32402-35565 GCF_000517525.1 Limulus polyphemus
ATTTATTATAATTTATTCAAAACCCAGCTACCATTTATTTACCCAACTCACTAAATGATCTAAATCCTTTTATAAATCAGCAGCATCCTCTTCACAGCTAGCAACACCTAAGACCCTAATATCATCTGCAAATATAAGTAATTGATTGCCTATTCCTTCATCTATGTAATTGATGTAAATCAAAAAGAGCAAAGGTCCTAAGACTGAGCCCTGAGGTACCTTACTTGTGACATTAATCCAGTTCGACTGAACTCCATTTGCAACAGCCCTCTGCTTTCTTCCATCCAGCTACTCTTCTGTCAAATTTGCTAATTTATCCCACAAATCTATAAAGATAATTTTTTACAAGCCTTTTATTTGGCACCTTGTCAAGTGCTTTCTGAAAATCCAGATACGCCAAATCTACACCCTTACCCTCATCTACATAAGCAGTAACCTTTCAAAGAATGTCAAAAGATTTGTAAGGCAAGATTTTCCCTTAGTGAAACCATGTTGAGTATACAATAAAACTCTAAACTTTGTCAAATTACTTTGCAAAGCATCTTTTAACAAACTTTCCAAACCTTTTCCCACAACTGATGTTAGACTAATGGGTCTATAATTATTGGAACAATTTTTATCACCTCCCTTGAAAAGAGGAGTTACATTAGCTAACTTCCAATACTCTGGTACCAGCATACTATTCAGAGACTGACAAAAAATAGTAGTAAGTGGCTCACATATCCAATCTTTAACCTCTTTCAAAACCCTTGGGGAAATATTATCTGGTCCAAGAGCCTTATCATTTTTTAAACTTCCCAACTTTTTCTTAACCAGCTCAGAATTAATGCAATCATCTTGTTTGATCTTATTTCCATTTAGCAACTGTTCAAGATGTGGAATAATGCGTAAGTTGTTGCATATCTGTTAGTAATGAATAACTGTATTTATGGTCTTATTTTATTAGATATAAATTGCCATATAAAATGTTCATCATAACTAAGAGTTTCACTTTGTGACAAATCACTTGGATATTGAACTTGAAACCAAACAGCACCATCTCTGACTTAAAATTTATATACAGTGTTATTTCATGTAATAAAAAATATATTTATGTCTAATTGGGTCATAGTACTAAAACTTCCAAAAATTATAGAGAACCAATAGTTGGTTGATGGGTAATGTCTATGATTAATTAACTATATGCTCAAAAAACAAGTATTGGAAGTAGAAACTCATATTAGGTGTCAAATTATAGGAAATTTCATGAGAATTTTAAATATATATCTTAGTTTTCATCATAACTGTATGTGTTGAAGATAACAACCACCATTTGTTTTCATATATATATGAAATCTACTTTGGAAAATGAAAACAAAGTTTAAGGTACCCCTTATAGTTTCGACTTTTGGCCTTGTGGTGAACACAACAAATAAACACCTGTCCCTTCCATTCCAGAGATGTGAACTATAGTTGGTACAAAGGTGTTTTTGAGTTGATTACTTAATCAAGTGAATAACATGTCATATGGACAACAAAGGACTATCTGGCCCTTATGGGCTTTCCTTGCACAACCACTCTTTATTTTTCAAGAAAATCACCAATTTCCTTTAAAATACTGGACCCAAGTACTGCTGATGGCAACTCTTTCTGTAAATCAGTCACCCTGTTAGAAAAATAAAACTGTCTTAAATTGAGCCTAGCCCATTAATTCAAAAACATAAACTTTTGTTTTCTCATCATATTATCTTCAGAATATAGCACAAAGAAATCAAAGGCCTTTATCCTCTTAATCCCCTGGATAATCTTGTAAACTTCAATCAGATTGTATTTTATATTTATTATCTTAAAGAGAAAATAAGTTAAGGTCTTAAACCATCTTTATAAGATAACCTTTCAATCCCCAAAATCATCTTAGAAACCTTCTTCTGAACTCATTTTTACATATGGACACCAACACTGTACACAGTATTCCAAGTGAAATCTAACTAATGATTTTTATAGCACAATTAGATACATTATTATACAAGGAAGTATACTGTTGGTACATTGAATATTTTAGTAATTGATAAAATAAAGATAAATACTCCAGCATAAGAGATAAACACAAAACTACCCAATGTTTCAGTGACCACCATTCATCATTTTCTTGGGCCTGCTAACAATGTTTGAAACTCTGTACTCATGTAAACTCAAATAATGATTCAACAGATGGTGTATGGAAATGTTTTATGGAGGTAATAATGATGTGGAAGTGTGTAGTCTTGATTGCTGGCCAGCATCAAAGTTCATTAAAAACCTTCAACCTTCCAATCTCTTTTTGGATGTAATTTCTCAGGTATGTTCCTTTCTTTCTATTTCTCCTGTCTTTTGATTCTTCCCATTACTTACTCCATGAAACCAATTCTCAGGATTACTTTCCTCCTTCATCTGATATTAGAGCTCGTGCTACTTCCTTTCTATAAAACCTCTGCACCTTTACCTACATACCTCACCCTCCTTGCTTTCTTGATTCTTTTCTCCTGGCTTACAACTATTGTTCCTTTCCCTTTTTTTATTTTCCTAGTCTTTGGAATCCCTTGCCTGCTTTTGGAGCAAACCACTTGTATTCTATTTCCTCATTATCTTCTCTAGTTTCTTATCTTTCTCAGCTTTGCCATTCACATTTCTGCTTCTAGGTATTGCACTTCTACCTGTCGTCATGTTTGTTGCTCATCTCATTGGTGACTATCCTGTCAGGTCAAGCCCAGTGAGTGCACATCTGTCTCACTTTGCCTACCTTTGGTCTCTGTTTTCTGCTAATCAAAGGAATTTTCAGGTTCTTGCACACAATCTCTCTCTTCACTACTATTATCCCTTCTTCCCATTTCCTTTTCACCTCCCTTCAACTCTGTTTATCTTTAATTCTTTTGATACGGGTCACGAGTGAAAGGACATGTCATCTCCTTTGTTTAAGAACTTATTTCAGAATAGCTATAATTGAAATCTGACTGTATTTTACAAAATACTAGTCTACTAAAACACAGCCAAGACAAGTTACTTTGCACAGACCAAAGGTCAGTTTTATGTTATTTGATACAGTAACATGAGTGTACTTGAGCCATGCCATTATAACTTCTGTATTGTCAGCTAAGCACGGCTGAAAGGTCAGTATAATAAAAATAAAAAATATATATAAATGTAT
>NW_013669019.1:35990-46371 GCF_000517525.1 Limulus polyphemus
GTCAAATCTACAGAACCTGTACAGATATTAATTACTGAAACTAACAGATAAAATATATAAAGTTTCTTCTTAAGAAATGTTTGGTAACTGTCTTGACGTTATATAGATTTTGCAGGTGAAATTTCAAAATTTTCTGATGCATAAAAGTATTTTCAATCTTAAAATGAAAATTACTTTGCATGATAGATAGGCAAGATGTGAAAAGAAAAAATAGACACGAGAAAAACGTTGCTTTATAAACCTTAGGACTTAATAAAAAAAAAAATGGATATTTTGCATATGAAAGCATTGTAATGTTTACTGATAATCTGCCAAATTTCATTAACATTCGCTTACTAATTTAAAAGTTACAGCATGAAAACTATAGCAAGGGCCAAATGGTTACGAGGTCGGTCCCAGGGACCGAGCCTGTGTTGAAAGAGTTAATGTCTGAAGAATGTCATCTCGGATATTATGGCCAAAGATGCATTCAAAAGGGTATACACCCCTTCTTCGGAGTTTTACTTTCACCTCTTTGTGGTCCCCAAGAGGACCAAGGACTGGCATCCAGTTATTGATCTATCATCTCATAAATGGTTTCTGGTTGTTCCACATTTCTGAATGGAGAATTTCTTTTCTCTCCATTGGTCTTTTTCACCCAATCTGTGGATGACGAAGTTTGATGTATTGGATGCCTTTCTACATAGCCAGATTGCCCCATCCTCCAGTTTTTGTCTACATTTCATCCATTGGAATCAAATCTTTCAATGCCTTTCTTTTCCCTTCAGCATAGCCACAACTCCTTATGCGGGCTCTTGTTTCCCACCTTCACGGACTTGTACTGAACTTCTTTTTCTACAGAGACGATTGGCTTTTATTTGCCCCTTCTTAAGAGATTCCCATCTCTCATGCCTCCTTTCTTCTGTAAAAAGCTGCTTGATTGGGATGGCTTGTCAAACTTTCCAAATCCTTTCTTATGCCTACACAGTATCAGTTGGCTCAGCCTTCACTTGTAAGCTCTGGAATTTATGGTCACCAAGGTTTGAATTTCTCATTTTCATCCTGTGTGAGAGTTCTTTCACTTTTGGGGACTCTGGCTTCCCTGGAACCACTCATTCCCTTGGGGCATATATACATGCACCTCCTCCAGTGAACCTTGCAAGACCAGTGGAATCTCTTGTGACCCATTTTTCTCGATTTTGAATGCCCTTCTCCTCCTCTTGACGAATTGGTTTGGTTGCTAGATCCTACCAACAACACAATTGGCATTCCCTTACCACCCTCAGGTGGATCTTCATCTCTTCACTGGTGTTTTCCTTTTGGGATGGGGTGCATCTCTGAATGACAGCATGATTTCTGGCATTTGGTCACAGGGGGGGATAGTTCACATCAATGTGTTTGAACTTCTTACTATTAATTGGGCATGTTCTCATTTCCTACCTCATTTTGTCATGATCCACTCCAATAATTCCATGGTCATTTCTTATATCAATCTTCAAGGGCAACTGCTCCAGGACTCTGTGCTTTTGAACATTGGACCTCCTCTTCTGGGCTCACTCCCATTGGGTTCATCTCTTGGCTTTTCATGTGCCAGGGGCTTTGTACCTGGTGGTGGATCACTTCTCTCAACTGGACAGTGTTCTGCCCACAGAGCAGTTTCTCCACCTTCAGGTTTCTCATTTGGTTTGCTTTCAGTTGGACATGTCCTTCATAGAAGCATTTGCCACTCCTCTCCAAGCTTCCTCTGTTCTGGTGCCTAGTTCATTAACCTTTGACTCTGGCTGTTGATACTTTCAACTAGGACTGGTCTGGCCTTTTCTTGTATGCCTATCCACCTCTTCTGCCAGCTCAGCCTTGGTTTCTTCTGCTTCATCAGTTGGTATTCAGACTCCCTCTTCCTCTACCTAATATATGTTCTCTCTCTCTTGCTTGAACCTCAACATTACTTTTTCATCCAGAGTATCATCTCTTTGTCTTCACATGTGGGAATTGTCTGGTCCATTGCCCTTAGGGCTGGAATCTCTAATCATGTAGTCTTCTTCTTATCCCATTCCTATTATCCTTTGTCCTACTTTGTCTATCATCAGTAGTGGTGGATTTTTTATCATTGGTTTATCTGCTACTCCCTTCCTCCTGGTTGACCTATTGTGATGCACCTTTCTGTCTTTTTCATTTGGTTTTTTGTTCAACTTTGGACATGATAGTGGGTAAAACAAAATATGCAGCTTAGCTAACTAATGAAGGAATATTGGCTGTAAAATTCTTATCAATACTATAAGTTCTATTTTGGCTGCACCTTTTTTTTTCACACCTAAGGTGTTTTTGATAGATATCATGACTTTTTGTTAATACACACCAACAAACCACAGTAAGTAATAAAGTGACACTCGATACTAACCAAGATTATATTATATGTGTTTTCACCCTATAGTTTTTCTGCTCTAAATCAGATGTCTTTAATCCAAATGACAAAAAACTAAAAAACAGTCCTCTTTTACTCTTAGGTAAAGCTGTAGTAAAAAGTTTAGACCTTTAGCTCATGTGACTTTTTATGTAGGTGTGTGCAAATATTTTGGTCAGAATTGAACAGTTTTTCTTGAATAACTTTGAACACGTGGCTTATATTTAGAACAAATGTGACACCTAATTGAAGGTTGTGAAGATCTATCAGTGTACCAAATTTGAAGAGATTCATGAAAGTTAAGTATTTGTTTCATATCAAATAAAGTTTCCAAAGAAAAAAAAGAACTTCAATCAAAATATGATATTTTATATCTCATTTATTTCTTAATGGATTGCCTTCAAATTTGGTATGTGAAGTAAGGGTCCAGTAGAGCACATCCACTGAAAATATGTGATAGTTTGGATTACCACAATCTGAGTTACAGAAAGTAGAAAATCGCTAAACTATCACTGTTGTTAATGGCCACACGATGTTTTGTTATTTCAGATGGTGGGAACCAAAGTTTATGCATCATTATGGGTCAGTTTAGGGTAAACACATGAAGTGAGGTCCTTTCAGGTGAACGTATAACAGAAATGTCTAAAAATGGCAGTATGTCATTGTTTTCTTGTTCATTGGTAAATTAGTTTAAAGGGTTATGAACAATGAGATGAGTGTGTAGTCTATGATGCAAAAAACATTGTTAACATATCTTTGCCAGGTTTATAATTTCTGTGGTGAAACTGTTTTACTAATTCAGCAATTCTGAAATGTTACTCACCTCTCTGCACTACAAAAACTGTTATCTCATGCACACAGTTGTGTAAAATCTTATGTATGGCATAAGCCTTGAACAAAGCTCTCATACCTACACATGTCAACATGTACTGTGTCAGCTTATGATGCAATCATCATTAGACTATAACCTTCCACCTTTAGGAGGGTGGTGCATCCTCCATGCACAGTAATCCCAATGAGCACTAGCATTTGAACATGGTTTAATTATTTATTTATTTTTTTGTCATCAGATATGTTGTTTTCTTTTTCTCCGGTGAGTTTTTGCTGAATCTTGGGTTCCCTTGTTACATGAGCCTTCTTATCTGATTCTTTATTTTCAGTTTAGAGATCTTTTTCCTTATTTTACATCTGTTTATCTCCTCGTCTTCATCTGTTACTCAGTTTTGTTCATTCTCTTGCTTCAATTTATTTTAGAGGCTTTCAAGCTTGATGCTATGAGCTTTACTGGGGCAACTTGCACATATCTGTTTTCCATCGTGCCCTCAGTTTTCTTCCATTTTGTCCCAGTTTATTTGGTTTCTTTGTTTTTAGGGTGTACTTTGTCAGGTAGCCTTATTTTCTGACTTTTGCCTCCCTCTATTACTTCTCCAGGGTCTCTGTCCTGCACTTTTTCTTTGTAATATGGTTTTTGGGAGTATTTCTTGTATAGTAGTATCTTGAGATGATGCAGCTCTTTAGCAGTCTTCTCTATTTGTTTTGGTTTCTTGCCCTTGGGAATAGGAGGCCCACCAGTTTTTTATTTTATATGGCCTTGTACTCTCATCTCTTCCTTGTCCTCTTGAGCTTTAAGGTCTGGCTGTCATGGGTCTTGGAGGTGATTTGCTTCTGGGGTGACCCCTTGGCTCTAGTCCTGTGGTAGTTCTACTCTCCCACTTTGTACCCTGGTGGACCCTCTTTGCTGCAGCCTGTTGATTTCCTCAAGTGCTTTCTCAGAGTTTTTTCTTATACTTCTGCTTTCCGCCTCACCTGTTTCAAATACAATATGACAATTCTTCAATCCCACTCTGTGGTTTTATTCCTGTATTTTTATTGTTCCCACAAAGATTGGGGGTTATTGGCTAGATATAAATCTGTCCCAGTTGACCAGCTATGGTCTTCTTTCAGTTCACCTTCCAGTAGCTCAGTGGTAAGTCTAAGAGTTCCTAATACTAAAAATCAGGTTTCTTTACTCATGGTGGGCACAGCACAGATAGCCCATTGTGTAGCTTTGTGCTTAATAACAAACACACTTTCCTCTATTCCCAATGGGCAGTTTTTGCATTCTCCAATGGATACTCTCCTCAAAGGTGGATAACCTGATTTAGGGCCTTAGATATTTTCTTTACATCCTGGTTAGGGCTTCATCTTTTTGCATTGGTTGTGGTGGGTTTTAATTTGAGATTATATTCTTGAGGCCTATTGTACCACTATTCTATGGACATTTGGCTTTTAGCTGCCCCTTCTAATGTAGCTTCCTCTGTTGTGACCCCCATTTTCCTTCATTTGGTATGGCTTTTTAGATCTCCATTTCAGTCTCAACCCTCACCCTTTATTTCATTTGTTTAGGATTTCTCTAAGTTCATATGTAAGGCAGACTTAGCCTACTTCTTTGTCTTTGTAACATGGACATTGTAATACCAGGCTCTCGTGTCTTCTTTATTTCTTGCCTAAGTTTTTTTTGGGGGTACTTGTCTTTTCTTTAATCCCTTATTCCTCTAGGATGCATCCTAAAAAATGTCCTCTTCAGTGGTTTCTGGCCTATCAATGCAGATATCTCCAAGGATACACTGTCTTCTTTTCACTTCTCATGGTTTTGGTGGCTCATGTAATCTCACACATCCCTGAACATTTTACTTCTTCTACCTTACCTAGACTTCAATCTGTTTGAAGCCTCCAGGGCTCAAAAGTAAGTTTGTGTTCTCCTTCCACTTGCATATGTGAGTGTAGCATAGGTGGCACATGGTGTTGCCTTTGTGTTTGATGACAGCCAGTCCTATGACCAAGGGTACTCACTGGTACTTATTTTTTAAGACAGTACTAGTATCGGGACTTATTTGAGCTGCTTTGACAGTTTTTATGTTTACAGGTAGATGTTTTTTCTTTTTCAAAAACAGGTCCACTTCACCCAGCTGAGTACCTCTATTTTTTATTTTTTTTATAATTTCACCCCTGCCTATTACCATACCTTTCCATTGTCTCTGTTCCAGTAGGATGCAGTCTTGGATGCATAATCCATTTTCAGCATATGGTCTCCAGTTACAAGATTTCTCTGTCTCTACATTCTTCAGTTGTTGGCTGTTCTGTAGGTTTGTCATCATCTTCTGTCTTGTCTATTTGGTCTTCTTATCATGATCCATTCAAACACTTTCTTTATTATTTCTTCCATCCCCCAACAGGGAAGCACTCACTCTCAGGATTTCTCTTCCTGTTTTGGGACTTTCTCTTTTGGACCCGTGACTACCATGTAAAGTTGTTGGTCTATTGTGTCACAGTAACTCAGGACCTGATTGTAAATCAACTATCTCACATAAACCTAGACCTGACAAAGAGATTTCTCCATCCTCTGGTGTTTTCAATGAATTTGCTCCCACTATGGTCATTCTATCATCACTGCCTTTCTGCCTTCCATCCACTCCTTGCTTCATCTCATTTGGTATCCAATCCAAGAGTCTGCAGCTCTGGTTGAGGATGCTTTGTGTCTGGTGTGGTTCAACCTTCTTTAATGTATATTTTTCCCCTTCTCTTCTGTGGGAGCCATCACTCACTTTTGTCTTAGCCTTCTCCTTCACTATTTACTAGGGTGAGGATGAGTTGTTTATTTTTAGAAAACTTGTGAGGATGATTGGATGTTTCCTCCGTTCATCCTCCCATCCCTTTCTTTCATGCATGGTCACTCTGTCCCCTGTCCTAGGGAACTTGCCAATGTCCTTTTTTTTATCCTGGGACTTCCTTTGCCCTTTCACTTTGTGTGGTTGAGAAATATGCCCCATCTGGATAGTTTTTCTTTTATGGGTAATGACCTTTTTTTTATGTCTCCTCCTATCATACTTGTCATCTGATGGCTTCTTTTGTATCTAGCTATTGACAACCCCTGTATGAGATCTTACAGGTGGGAGATATGGATAAACCCAAAAACATTAAGGTCCCATTACTTAAATGATGGAGGTTTCACCTACCATGGCTTTCATCTCCCTCCAGTTGCCATTATCATCTCTTCACAGTGGCCCTAAGAGTGAGTTGTTTATTTTCATCTTTCTTTTTCAGGTTTTATAACAAATTTAATTCTATATATATATATATATATATATATATATATTTAATGTATACTTCTTGTGTATCACTTAGGATTTCTGAACTATGTTCTTCTCTAAAGTTATGTTTAGAAGTCATAGTCTTCTCTGTAGAAATATTTATAAATCACTGCATAGAATAGACATGGGATCCCCTGTTTTTGTTTAATGAGTAATAGAATATATTTAAGCCTCTACTTTAAACACTTTTGCTGTAAAAATAAAAATCTGTTGTAACTATGTTGACAATGTCTTTTGTATCATAAATCAAGAAAATATTGATCAAATACTAAAGCTGGTAGTTATATCTTTGATATAGTTGATTACCTATGAGTAGCAATTACATCAATTACTGTCATGTAAACTTATCGATTAATCAAAATTAAGGTTTCTGATTATTATTATATACAATTATGCCAACTAGCTAACTAATCAAAATATTGGCAGTGAACGTGCTCACCCTGTCTTTGTTATGGCAAACTATTGTTGGGTATCTGCTTGTTTGATAATTTCCGGTAAAAATTCTTTCCGAGAAACTTCAGCAATACAAGTCCCTTCGTGATTAAAACTAGTTTATTCTTTCTCGATACAAACTTTGTAGTACACTTAACAACTTCTATAACACACGCTATAAATCACAGTGATTCACACACTTTACTTATGGTGCCTACTCTTCGCTTGACTCAATTATCTATCTCTTTGATCTATCTACCTATCTTGCTGGCTTTCTTTCCCAGGCTAATATACTAAAAAAGAGGGCATCTAGCAAACGCTCGGACATTCTTGGGGTTCCTCGATTATTCTAGAAACTCCAGCGCGCATGCTCCCAGCATCACGTGACTTCCGCTGTCATAACACTGCCCCTTCCTTAGTATTGTTCATTCTGAACAATAGCCACTTACATTAAACCAATAGATAATTAACAATAAGTTAATTAAATGTACAGAATTTACAAACACAAAATTAAAATGCAACAAAGTCTCTTAATTTTACAGGACGTTTCTTCTTTCGTACTGGTCTCCATCTCATTGGCTTCTGCTTCATGTGGGGTTCATCTGTAGCATTATCGGTAGCAGTCACATCAGTGGTAGTAACTTCATTAACGGCTTCACTGTCTTCCTTCTCAAAACCGGGAAGAGTTTCTTCTTCGACAGTGGTTTTTTCAGGTGACACGTCTTCAGCAGCGTCATTTGTTCTGTTGTTCACTTTATTCCAACTGAAATGACCTGGACCATGGTAATGCCAAAGCTTATTGGCATGCACCACCTTTGGTTTACCTCGCCGACCACATTTTATTCGGAAAGTCACGTCTGAGAGACGATCCACTATGTCATATGGGCCTTCCCATGGAGAAGACAACTTAGGAGACTTCCCTTTGGTCTTCCTGGGATTATACAACCACACCTTGTCTCCGGGTACAAAGCTGACTTCAGTATATCTCTTATCATAAAATAGCTTCATGGAATCAGCAGACGTTTTCAAGTGTGAATGCACTTGATGGTGAATATCATCTATCCTTTAAGATAACACTTTCACGAATTCTGGCACATTTTCAGACAACTCTTCATAAGGTGGGTGTCCTGTTATCAGGTCCACTGGCAACCCGAAGTTCCTGACCAAACATCAGCCTTGCTGGAGTGTATCCAGTGGCTTCATACTCTGCTGTTTTATAGGCCATCAACAGTGGAGAGAGTAAGACATCCCAGTCATCTTGGTGGCTATTACAAAACTTTGCCAATACCTGTCCCAGTGTCCAATTGTACTTTTCTACCATTCCATCAGACTGTGGGTGAAGTGGCATTGTCCTGGTCTTTCGCATGCCAAACAACTTGCAGCATTCATGGAACACAGCTGATTCAAAGTTACGGCCTTGATCAGAATGCAGTTCGTATGGCATACTAAACCTGAAGAAGAAATCACTAATAGCCGAAGCTACAGTTGTAGCTTCCTGATTTGGTATTGCATATGCCTCAGGCTACTTGGTGAAATAATCCATTATCACTCAAATGTACCTGCATGAGTTTGGGGCAAAGGACCAGCAATGTCAATGGCTACTCTTTCCATTGGTGCACCAACTTGATATAACTTCATTGGGGCACGTCCCTTATGCTTTGGTCCCCTTTATCCACAACATGTACTGCAGGTCCTGTATCATTCTTCCACATCATGCCTCATACCTATCCAGTAAAATCTCTGCCGTAGGTGACTCAATGTCTTCTTAACTCCGAGATGTCCTCCCGTTAAACTATCATAGGATGGACGCAGCAAAACTTCCCGTAACTTTCTCAGTATAACTGTTTGCCACGTCGTCACTTTCCTATCAGCAGTTTCCCATCTCCAGACAAGAATACCATTTTCAAGCTTCAACTGGTCCTATTGTGCCCACAATGACATCATCCAGGTACACTAGGCTATCCCCCATTATAGGCCTTCCAGTACTCTTTCTATCAGCCTCTAAAATGTTGCTGGAGCATTGCTAAGCCTGAATGGCATCACACAGTATTACCAGACACCTTGGCCATAACTAAATGCAGTTTTAGGTTTATCTGCTTCAGCCATTTTCACTTGATGGAAACCCGACTTTAAGTCCAGAGTTGAAAACCACCTGGCTCCACTTAGGGCATCAAGTGTATCATCAATTCTTGGCAGTGAGTATGTGTCCTTTTCAGTTATACTGTTAAGAGCCCTGAAGTCCACACATTAACGTTGGGTCCCATCCCTCTAATGGACTAACACGACGGGAGCTGACCAAGGGCTATCTGATTTCTCGACTATTCCTTCTTTAATTAGGCCATCCACAACCTTTTCTATCTCTTGACGCTTTGCCGAAGCTATTCTCCTTGAGGGATCTTTATTGGACGGTGATTGCCTGTGTTTATTCTGTGCTCCACAAGGTCTGTGCAGCCAAGGTCATGATCTCCTTTTGAAAAGACTTCTGCATAAATCGCCAAGAGTTCTCTAACCTGAAGAGCCTGTGATGATGACAAATGGACTCTGCTCTTCTTATAGAGGTCAGTTAAATGTTCTAGGAGTGGATGTCCTTTCTTTATGGTTGTATTTCTTGCCTTAACATTGACTGGCTCTACCTCTTGGCACACACCCAACAATGCCCCTTCCTTAAGTGTCTGCTCTCATTTAGAGAAATTAGCCACTGTTATGGGTACTACTTGATGACCTGCCACAAGTGACATTTCAGTCTTCATGTCTGATGGCCTGGATGGGTCTTCCACTGCTTCCACAAGCATTGGGCTTCCTTGGGGATGTTCATTTATTCCACCCCAAATTATGTTCTCTGACATAGGCGGTATTGTAGTTGACTTAAGTGCTGTGACACGAAAATCAACAGATGCAGCAACACTTACTGGAATCTGGCCTTTGTTGTTTCCAAACGTCATTTTATCGAAGTTAACTACACACTTCCTTTGTAGTAAGTAGTCCAACCCAATTATGCATTGGTCTTCAATGTCAGCCAAATATACTTTGTGTCTGTCCTTCATGTCCATGAGCTCAATAGTTACCCACACTGGTCCCCACAACCTTGCATAATGTCCTGTCACACCACAGAGCTTCCTTATGGCTTCTGGTACTCCTTTGTGATTCAGCACCTTGATACTCACAAGGGTTTGCTAAAGTGCAGAATCTATGACAAATTTGCACTTTTGGCCATCCAGCTTTCCTGTCATGTAGACACTATGTGTGCTTGATATTTTACACTTAGCTGTTGGGACTTTCACAATGGGGGTTGATGGGCATCCCTCAACACCAACCACTACTGGTTTCCCGAAGCTGACTTATTGGTGGTATTCTTCTTACACTGGCTCCTCAGATGTCCTTGCTCTCCACAGTTCCAACAACCTTTCCTGCCATGGCATCTTCCCTGTGTTGAAGTTGC